>NW_027279395.1:0-15000 GCF_046629955.1 Centroberyx affinis | reverse complement strand
ACCACACACACACTGTAAATCCCTATAGGAATATTACAGTGATTTATCGTTATAATGTATAATAATAATAATGATGTTAATGTAGAATTACTCTGTTACAGCCGCAGCACCATTATAGTTCCCTTTTCACCGTGAGTGCGGACACACACACCACACACACACACACACACACACACACACACAGAACATATAAATAGTGTGTTAAGCAGGTAAATGAGTTTCCATGCAGCTGAGCCACAGATCAGATCAGACTACAGGCCGAAAACATCGACCGATTTCCTCTCCTGCCTCCATTACTCGTCTATTCGACAGTTTCTACTTATGAATTATTATTTATCTGTTAGTGTTAACGCGCGCGGCCCGTCTCTGTCACACACTCACACACACACACTCACACACACACTCTCTCTCACACACACACACACACACACAGTAAATCCGGCGGATTGTGGGTCTACTCACACAGTTCGGCTCAGTCGGAGTCCAGTGTGGCAGCAGCCTGTCTGAACCAGCGTCAAGCGACACGCGACTAACACACGCGACTTCCGCTTACTGCTTTCAAAATAAAAGTTTTCTTTTTTCTTTTCTTTTTTTTCTTTTATTGAGGAACGCCTTGTATCCGGTCCTGGAGTCTGGAATTTCAAAATAAAATGTTTATTGGACCCCCATGCGATTACATTGTGTGTGTGTGTGTGTGTGTGTGTGTGTGTGTGTGTGTGTGTGTGTGTGTGTGTGTGTATATGTGTGTGTGTCGAGCTCAGAGATAGGAAACAGAGAACGCGCTATTTCTTTCTTTCTCCTTATTTTTTCTTTCTTTCGTTCGTTCTTTCTGCCTTCTTTCTTTCTTTCTTCTTTTTGTCTTTCTTCCTTCTTTTGTTTTCTCACTTTCTTTTTCTTTCTTTTTTCTTACTTTTTCTTTCTTCTCACTCTTTCTTCCTTTCTTTCTTTCTTTCAGTGTGTGATTTTTTTTTTAATTTACAGCATATTTATAAGCACAGTGTGTAAAATGTGTTTGTCTTTTCACACATAAGGCCGGACACTGAGACAGACTGGAACCGGCAGATGAGATGTGTGTTGACATCAAACTTACACATGTAGGAAACATATGAACAGAGCGTGCAGAAATGCATGACGATGTGTCATTATCAGATCGTATTTAAAGATGGAAGTACCAAACATACAGGAATGTGTCCCGGGTCTGTGCTGGAATGTTCCAAGAACCAAAGTGAAAATAGAGAAAATATATTTAAGGAGGAATCTGGAGAAAATGAAAATACAGTTGTATTTTTCCCCCAAAATATCCTTTTCATTCCATATTTTCACAGCCATATAGGCCTATGCAAGACACCATAGATCCAAAAAATACACAAACAAAGACTCAAACATGGAACAGATTCCTTTTTGACCAACAGCAGTGACATAGGCTACAGACAGCAGATACATTTTTACGCTTTTATTTTGAAGGCACAATCGCCTCCCTTCTGGTCTCATTCTGGCAGCTTGACACTTCTGGTTTCCAACCAATCCACTGCCAGAGTCAAAATGATTGTTTTTTCTCTCTCTCTCAAATCTCCTTTGCAAAGCATGATGGTAAATGTAGTCCCACAGTGCTCTGCCATAATATTTTCAATATTGTTAAATATGACAGTTTTTATGCTCCAAAAATTCCCAGGATTCAGAGTTTCACCCAGAGTTTTCTTCTCATCAGGGAGGAAAAGCCTCTGAAACATTTAGAGCATCATGGGAAACTAAAACTCTCCACTGAAACCAGACAGAGAGACATCACACCTGTTCAGTGGAAACTCTGGGAGACATTACTGCCTTTAGATGAAGAATTAATTCATATATATATATAAAAAATAACATGTTGGTAACGCTATATTTTCCGGGTCCACAATTTCCTAATAATTTCCTAGAAAGGAACTGTTGATTTCTCTGGAAGTTTCCTGAAAGAAGCCTGAAGTTCATTTCAAACCTTTATTTAAACTCGAATAACCATTGAGGTTGCCCTCATTTACAATGATGTCGAAGTGAAGTCCATCACATACTGAACATTTCTAACAGAGTTTCAACTGCAAAACTATAAACGATTTACTGGAAAAATAATAGGCAGAGGTCAGTTATCAGAAGTCATTATTCATATAATTATATAATATAGCTCTAATTTTCTATATAACTTCATGGTTCTGTCTTGGAAACAACAGAAGAACCAGCTGCCATCCAACTCTTTCTGTATTTTCACTGTAATCAGAAAATCACTTCCTGGTTCTTTCCAGGAAACTTTCTAATAAATTCACAGTTCCTTTTTAGGAAATTGTTAGGAAATTACAGACCCGGAAAAAGAAAGCGTTACTGAAATGATTCAATAAATTCAAAGAAAATCAGATGTCATGTTTCAGGTTTTCCAGTCTGTTTGTCAGGAGGAAGCTGCATCACATCTGATTTTTAATTAAAAAAAACAACAATAATATCATCAAACTGAAATATCAGTCTAACAATAATTCTAATTCTTAATGTCATTCAGTTTTTCCTTTTATCAGTAATTACTATTGGAAAATTGGAGTTATTTTAGGGACCCAGAAATCCAAGCAGGACCCACCTGGTCTCACACACACACACACACACACAATCTAAACTGAAATAACCTCAGAGAAGGAAACAGCATCTGGTTTAACATTTCACACACATCCAGGGGACTTCCCACGGCTCTCTCTCTGTGTGTGTGTGTGTGTGTGTGTGTGTGTGTGTGTGTGTGTGTGTGTGTGTGAAAGAGTTGTATCTGAGTGAGAGTGAGTGTGTGTGTGTGTGTGTGTGTGTGTGTGTGTGTGTGTGTGTGTGGATTTGTTGGATTCATTTCAATGGAAAGGCATTTCCGTGTGCAGACTGTGGCTCTTTGTGAGGAAAAGAATGGGAGTGATGGAGTGAGACAGACAGGTAGAGAGACAGAGAGAGAGAGAGTGAGAGAGAAAGACAGGTAGAGAGAGAGAGAGAGAGAGGAGTGAGACAGACAGGTAGAGAGACAGAGAGAGAGAGAGAGAGAGCGAGAGAGAAAGACGGTAGAGGGGGGAGAGAGAGAGAGGGAGAGAGACAGACAGGTAGAGAGACAGAGAGAGAGAGAGAGTGAGAGAGACACAGACAGGTAGAGAGACAGAGAGAGAGAGAGAGAGACAGGTAGAGAGGGGAGAGAGAGAGAGGGAGAGAGACACAGACATGTAGAGAGAAAGAGAGAGAGAGAGAGAGAGAGAGAGAGAGAGACAGAGGTTCTGATCGGTTTATTTTCCTCCTTCAGTTCAGTTGGTTTGTCAGGTGAACAGTGACCTTTGACCTCTGGTGGCACCGAGAGTCTCAGTCCTCTACCAGAGAACTGACCCTGCATTCCAAATCGCATACTTTTTCTTTTTACTACACTACGTACTACATCTGCCCTTAGAAAGTATGTACTGTGCATGTAGTAGGCAGACAATTGGGACATACTATTTCGTCATCACATTGCGTCTTGAACTTTGACCCTCTTGCTTATATATCCATCGCAGTAATACGGTTGCAGTTTGTTTGTTTTGTTTTTTTCTCTCTCTGGCGGCTCAGCATGCGGCTCAGTCGAAGTGACGTGTCTTCCGCTGCGCAGAGGATTGTGGGTCAGAATAGCCAAAAAAGCATGCTGGCCTGCATACTGCAAAATTCGACCGGATGTAGTAGGGCATCCGGGTATTTTCTGGCATACTGCATTGACATGCATGAATTGGGACATGCTAAATCTTTTTCTGTCATACTAAATAGTATGGAAGTATGGGTATTGGAACGCACCCTGAGACTCCAGCTACAGGAACCCACCCCGAAACACAAGGGATTATGGGTAGAAGGAGACGGAAAGCCTAGCAGAACAAAATTAAGTCTGGACTGACGCTCATATTCAGCTGTTTCTTCTTCATGTGTTCTGAACTGATGTGAACACCACAGAAGAAGAGAATGACAAGTCTGACTTCTTTCAAGAAATCATCATAAAACAATGAAGAAAATCTGGAAACAAGAAACTTTCTCCAAGACAATTTCACTTTTACCAAGAAAATGTCCTGAAACAAGTTACATTCTGCTGGAAAAAAGTCACATTTGTTGAAACCGGTGAAATTATCTGTCAGAGCAGTGAGATGATTTGATGATTCAAGTTTATCCTGCAGTTTCATATCTGTGTCACAGTCTGATGTTTGGCTCTAACAGCTAGTTAGATTAAATGTTACATGAAAAGAATCACAGCTATTATTTCCTAGTTGTGTTTACTCTTTAGTAGCAGTTGGACATTTTGAAAATATTTTTTGGGTCACCTGACCAATTTTCTTGTCTCTGATTGGTTGATGTTGAAACCTTGGCAGCAAAGCTAGTAAAGCAGCTTAGCTAGATTTCAAACTGCTACATTGTTTTCATGGAAAAAATATTTCCCAAAATGCCCAAAATTTGCCCTGAAAATGTGCTTTTTTTTCAGTGTTTATTGGAATAGGGACAGAGACGTAGAAATAGAACATAAAAAAATAGTCTGATGTCACATATAACATTTTTAACCTAAGCTAATTTGCAGCGTTTGTCCTTAGATGGGCTTTTGTTAAAAACGTATTGTTAAAGCAATATTCCACTTAGTTTTAACATGGAGTTATTTATCTGAATAGCACAATATAATCTCCTCAACAAGATCAGATCAGCTGGACCAGTTTGTAACGTTCCGATTTTTTTCTTCCCATTCATTTGAATGGAAACTGACATTGAACACGTTGAACAGATTCAGCATCAGATCCTGCTGCTGTGATTTCAGCTGACTGTCGGTCCGACGCTTCAGAACAGAATCTCACCAAACAGAATTTTTATTTTCAGTGTTTATTGGAATAGGGACAGAGACGTAGAAATAGAACATTAAAAAAAATATGTCACATATAACATTTTTAACCTAAGCTAATTTGCAATGTTGTCCTTAGATGGGCTTTTGCTAAAAATGTATTGTTAAAGCAATATTCCTCTTAGTTTTAACATGGAGTGAGTCCAAGACAATTTCGGCCAAATTGCGAACGCCTACATGAAATGAATAATGTAAGCTCCTCCCGCTCCGTTCAGGTTTTCAGTTTTTTAAAACTAGCTTGTCTCCTCCCTCGCTGTTTAAAAGCATCACTCTCCCCCTCCCATTCCTGAAAACAATTCTCATAATGGAGGAATCGATGAAGTGAACGAGTAAACTTGTTAAGCTAGAAAACTTGTTCAAATAGTAAACTTGTTAAGCTAGTAAACTTGTTCAAATAGTAAACTTGTTAAGCTAGTAAACTTGTTCAAATAGTAAACTTGTTAAGCTAGTAAAACCTGTTAAACAAGTAAAATTTGTTAAGCTAGTAAACTTGTTAAACTAGTAGACTTGTTAAACTAGTAAACTTGTTAAGCTAGTAAACTTGTTAACTTGTAGTAAACTTGTTAAACCAGTAAACTTGTTAACTAGTACTTGTTAAACTAGTAAACCGATTAAACCAGTAAACATGACCCTAATAAAGTGTGTTCTTCACCTCAGGGCCGCAGGTTTCTTCCTCTGTGGTGTTTTTGCCCGTGTGAAAACACACAGAGCGAGCGGGGAGAAAACGAACTTCCTCTTCCTTCATGTCAGACCGGTGGAAAACAATCACCGTGTGGCTTTATGAGTCCTGGGAGCCGGCAGACTGTTGTTCGGTCTGCTTGATATCGGTCCAGTCTGCAGCTGGAGGTCAGCCGGTCCACGAATCAAACGCACCTCTGCACCTGTCAGCTGGATCAGAGTCACACCTGCTGTTAATCTGTCTGATGACATGCAGACACTCTGGGATCAGGCAACAGACTGTGAGAGTCCAGTGTTCAGCTCACACACACACACACACACACACACACACACACCTCTTCCTCTATTTAGCTGGTAAAACACTGAAAGACGCAAGAAAGAAGCAGCAACAAGCCGTTTCCTAGCATTAAAGGAGAAACAGGATTTGTTCCTAAAATAGAAGCCCAATCTTAATTTCAATTTCCTTAAAAGATGATCAATATGAGATTTAAAAGAAAGGCTTTCATCAATTGTGATGCCTAAATATTTATAGGTGGTCACAGTCTCAATAGCGGTACCATGTACAGACATGATACAGGGAAGAACAGCTGGCACCATCTTTTTGTTAGAAAAGAACATGACCTTGGTTTTGTCTGCATTTAACACCAGTCTGAGGTGGAACAGGTGGGACTGAAGAGAGTCAAATGCAGACTGCAGACATTCAAATGCCAGGGCAACAGTGCTTACACAACAATATAATAGTATCATCGGCATAGAGATGTACAGATGCATTAATATTTATATTTACACCCACATCATTTACATAAATAGTGAAAAGAGTGGGTCCTAAAACTGAACCTTGTGGCACACCTTTGGTGACATTAAGAAAGACCACTAAACTGCACACATTGCTTACTATGCCTTGGACAAATCAATAAAAAGAGCAGTACAATAGTTCTTGGCGTCCAAGGCTTCCACAATATCATTTACAACTTTCATGGCAGCAGTTACTGTACTGTGCAGCTTCCTAAAACCAGAATGGTGAGGAGATAAAATGTTGTTCAAGCACATGTATTCCTTGATCTGGTCATTCACCAGCCTTTCAAGGACCTTAGCTAAAATAGAAAGCTTGGAAATGGGTCTGTAGTTATTCAACACTGTGGGATCACCACCTTTCAATAATGGGAGAACATAGGCAGTTTTCCAAACATGAGGAATTACATTGTTTTGTATAGAGAGATTAAAAACATGCGACACCGGTTCAGCTATAATATCTGCAGCCAGGCGTAAGAAGTAAGGGGGGAGATTGTCAGGGCCTGCCGATTTCCTAGGGTCTAGATCCTTTAAGGCCTTACAAACCTCCCTAACAGAGAAAGGGGTGAAGGAGAAAGTGTGGCTATTGGAGGCATGACTGGCAGGGGGGGAGAAAGTGGGTGATTTGCCATCAGATAGCGTGCCAAACAAAGAGCTTGAGGCTATAAAATGTTTGTTGAAACAATTAAGAATCTCAGATTTATTTGACACAGGGATGGAATCAACAACAATATTAGGAAGCAACTCTAACCCTGATAGCACCAACCACACAGTGATCGCTTAGATCATTAGCAAAGACCCCTGTTGCAGAATATTTATGCGGCATATTGGTAATTAAAAGATCGATAAGAGATGATTTGTCTAGACATCTGGGGTTAAGACATGTGGGGCTTTCAATGACTTGCGTAAAGTTAAAAGACAAACATTGAGCTTTGAAATCATCAGACACCGGTGAAAGCCAATCCCAATTAAAATCACCTACCAGGATGATTTCCTTAAAATGTAGTTGAGATAAGAGCTGCATTAAAGAGGGTAATGTATCAGTGGTAGCAGAAGGGGGCCTATAGCAACCAACAATAGTTAAAGACTGACCACCAGACAAATCAATACTTAGAGCTAAGATTTCAAACTGCTTAATAGCAGATTTGGAGAGCATGACCTGTGCAGCAAGATTGGATTTAACATAGATCGCCACGCCACCGCCTTTCCTGGGACGGTCAGAACGATAAATATTGAAGCCATCAGTTGCTACATCTTTATCCAATATAGACTTGGAGAGCCAAGTCTCGGAAACGACAATTAAATCAGCACCAGTCGACTCAGCCCAAATTCGCAGCATATCCATTTTAGGAAGCAGACTGCGAGCATTTATATGTATGATTCGCAACCCAGACATATTCTTAAAATCTGCCGGCGTGTTACATGTAATTGAAGGACCAGGATTAGGCTGGATACCAGACAGCAGTAAAAGCATAATAATTAAGCATTTCCACTTAATTTTTGTTACAGTCAAGTTACTAGAGGAGCTAGTATTCTGGCGTAGGGCACCTGTAGAGTTCATCAAAGAAAAGGCATCAGGAAAACAACAGATCTCCAGAACCCAAAGACAGTAATGCAAGTAATGTAAATCCATTCGAGCAATATTTGCGTGCGACAACCAACCATTATGTTCATGGCCCAGTGAGGATGTCGCACCACTTGTGGCGACCAGCCGCGAGCGCAAGGAGTCTGGGTTGCCGATAGCATAGCCACTAAAACTCCATGCCACGACAAGGCAGAGAAACAAGGGAAAAGACATCATGGAGTAGCCAGAGGGAAAGATCCACTTAGCAGACAAACATACCCGATCCGATAGGCCCCAGGATGCAGCACAGGCCTTGATGCAGATAGGATAGGCCCCAGGATGCAGCACAGGCCTTGATGCAGCCGGAGAGGCCCCAGGGTGCAGAATAGGCCACAATGAAGCTGGACAGGCCCCAAGATGCAGAACAGGCTGCAATGCAGTCAGATAGGCCCCAGGATGAAGCACAAGCCTCAGTGCAGATCAGATAGGCCCCAGGATGCAGAACAGGCTGCAATGCAGTCAGATAGGCCCCAGGATGCAGCACAGGCTCCACTGCAGTTGGAGGCCCCAGGATGCAGCACAGGCCTCAGTGTAGACTGGATAGGCCCCAGGATGCAGATCAGGCCACAATGCAGATCGGATAGGCCCCAAGATGCAGCACAGGCCTCAGTATAGTTGGAGAGGCCCCAGGATGCAGAACAGGCCACAATGTAGTTGGATAGGCCACAATTTGCAGAGCAGAACAGGTATTCCAAATATATTATAAATCAGCAACATGAAAACCTTTGTAGAAGATGGGAAATGGCGCTAAAATTCAATAAAATTTACGAGTTACAAACAAACACTCGACAGAGACAATAGACATGCTGCCATCTTGGAAGGGGGTGTGGCCATCTTGGAAGGGGGTGTGGCGAGTGTGGCTAAGTAACTAACTTGTTGTCCCGGCAGGCTGTCACCGTCCCGTGTGATATGGAATTGTCACTAATGAAGAGCAAGATGTTGCGTTCCTTAATAAGTCAGAATGGACCCTGATTTGTTCTGTAGTTCCCATAGGGATGAAAGAGAAACTAACACAATAATGGAACGGGTAAAATGGGTAAATTTGATAGAAAACACTACAGCCGGTCACCAGCATCTCTCTCTCTCTCTCTCTCTGTCACGTGTGTCCGCATTGGTTACAGAGTTGCAAACGTATTGCCTATTACAGTATTGGAATTTTTGTTTGTATAACAAAAACTGTTACTGTGTAACTGTGAAAAAGTTAAATACTTGGAAGTAGTCTGTAGTATTTTCAGTATTTCTATTGTGTATAATCCCTTCTTCCAGTATAGTACATAGTAAAACAAGAGGTCCAATGCTGTTTTACAAGCAAAAGTAAAATAAGCAAATTATCTACAGTAGCCTATGCATATTTTATACTAGCAACCAAAGATCCATATAACGCAAAGGCTCACTGCAGTATTGACCGCTGCTCTTAGTGTTTTTCTTTGGTCAGTGGGACAGAATCTGCTGTTTTGGTGACTTATTCAGTTTTGGGACGTGTCTTCATTGTTTTCAGAGCTTGCTTACTCTTAAAACTGTGGCCTTTTCCAACCATCTGCCAGCTGTGGCATTTATAAGGCAATTTGGGCTACCTTGATACTTCAAGTTAATGTCAATATTAATAGCCAGTTGTAGATCAATTACTCTTTAAAACATGCATTTGAGTTTTGAGCCAACATGCAAAAGCAAGATACAACTGAAAAGTCTCTGATGCACTGTAGGATCTGCTGCAGACCCTGATGTGGCATCTATTTCTTTTTCAGTAGTTATTCATGAATCTGAGTCATGAATCATGAATATAGAGATAGTTCAATTTATAACTCAGTGTTACTGAAGATGAAATTGAGGAATTTAATTGTTAGTTCCACTTGATGCTTACTGTCAGAATGACCTCACAATGAGCTGCTCTGCACAGGAATACACAGGCTCATCTGTACAGGCAGATTCAGGTGAGCCTTATGAATTCACAATGACACATGAAGCTGAACATTCCATGGATTTGCCAGTAAATACCAGGGTTGAGGCTTCGGTCGGTCATATGGCTACTGAGACTCACAGAGAACCTCAACACAGCGGAAACCGAATCTTCAATACTTTTTCTACAGAACCTCATGGAATCTGACCGTCTTGATGACGGTAAGTAAAGACTTTAACTTTCTCAAATTAATATTAGGAAATATTATCAATGTAAAATATTAGAAATGTGGAGAAATGTGGGGAAGTGCACCTGTTCTCTAGCTCTCTGATAACTGAATTTAATTGGAGAAAATGGAATTGAAAATGGAAATTCGTATAATTATCTGTCCAAAGTAAGCCAGACTGTTTAGGAGGATTTAGTGCATGCTTGGTACCCATTTTAAGTACGTGTTGGCCCAGTATTGGTTATCCAATCTTTAAGCCACCTTGATTCTCAGGTTTAACTGTACTACATGTCCCATGCTGCATGTCAGTCATAGCTTTATTAACACAGAACTTGAGTAGATATAATGTAGTCTTACCCCCAAGCGCCACCTAGCGGTAACGCCGGCGTGACGGAAGTTACTAATTAATGATATTTAACTAATTTAATAATTTGTATCAACAGATCACATCAATATTTAGTGAAATATATCTTAGATTAATGTATTCTTTCTGGAAAAGTGGTTGTTGAGGCCAAAATGTCATGAATAAATCTGTATTTACTCGCCTATATTCCATTGCAGCTTGCTTTTTTTTTTAAACAAACGTCTGACAAACGATTCCACTTGATTGTATTCCACAAAACTTGGGTTTGAAAAATCCATATCCCTTTAGGCTTTCAAGAAAATCCGATTGAAAAGTTTCACTATAGCGGTTAATATTTTATATGATTAGTTGAAGCAGCCGGACAGACTCGGTGTTAGCAGTAAGCTACATTGGCTGTGCTTTCTTCTGCATTGTGTTCCTCCCCTATATGACAGTGTAGAACCCAATTGGCTTAGTCTGTGATTGACAAGCTGGTCTGGAACAAGCGGCCAAAACCACGGGTGAATTTTGAAGCCAGTAAGGAAGTGGCTGAAAGCTGCAGTTCCTCTAACATCCGCTAGAGGCCGGCTCCAAAAAGACTCCAAATCCCGCCCAACTCCATTCATGTCAATGGGACCACAGCTCAACTTCTCACTCAAAATATAAAGTCAATAATTTTTTTTGACAAGAGATTATGGTCTCAGTAGCTAATTTAATTTCTTCTAATATGTGTCTGTATGGCGATTTTCAAAATAATTGCATCATTAACGGGATTTAACGGTTATAAAACAGAGTTGTGGGGCTCTACCATCTGGTTCAGGTTCAGATGTCCACAGTCTAAAACAATAGAACCAGGAACTCATTTATCCCTTCAGCCATCACTCAGTTAAACAGGCAGTGGAGGCAAGATGGAGCCATAAAAACAGCCAGCCAATTAAATGTAGGCTACTCTAGTTCTACTTATTTTTTCTTTGTTTTCTTTAACGTTGCTTGTTTTTACTTTTTTCATTACTACTTGTAAACGATTTAACTCATGATGTAGTTAAATATGCTGCTGCATTATGAGGTGTGCACTTCTCAGTATGCACTTTATCCGGATAAGAATATTGTATTGTATGTATTTTATCTTGCTATGTGCATGTCACCTGAGGGTTGTTGACAACAAAGCACTGAAACTCTGAAGCCGTATTAGTATTATTAGTACTACACAGTATGCTTTTTATCGTAAAAAAGGTGATTCCACTTTTACCATGTGATATGAGTGTGTGCTGAATGTTGAAGTAAGTGCTGTCTGCTGTTTACGCTGCAAAACAAATTGCCTCAATGAGGACATTAAAGTTTTCTATTCTATAGATACATTTGTGAGACATGGAGTTTAAATGAAATGACAATTAGCCATTATTCTTCTTCTCTTGTTCTCTTCTTCCAGACACTCATACTGAGTAAAGAGTCCCTCCGGAGGGTCCTCAAAGGGGCCCTCTCTCAGGACCATGAGCGCCGATACAGCTGCCGAGAAGAACGCCGGCTAGTCTGGAGTCAGCTGCTCAGTTTGATCAGCAAGGTCAAGGTCATCAACACAGAGTTGTGCTTCACTGACAACACAAAAGAGGCCACACTGCATCTGAATGTTGAGAACGCACTCTGGATGTTGTCGACTGACTATATGACCATACTGGATATGCTGGAATACGCAAAACCATCCAACTCCAGGTCGGCACTTTGGAGTAGCTTGTTTGTTGCTGTGCCTTCCCGTGCCCCCCAGCAATCCCGTACCTCCCGGGCCTCCCGTGCCCCCCAGGCCTCCCGTACCCCCCAGGCCTCCCGTGCCCCCCAGGCCTCCCGTACCCCCCAGGCCTCCGGGACCTCTCAGGCCTCTGGTACCCCCCAGGCCACCCGTACCCACCAGGCCTCTGGGACCTCTCAGGCCTCCGGTACCTCCCAGGCTTCCGGGACCTCTCAGGCCTCCCGTACCCCCCATGCCTCCGGTACCACCCAGGCCTCCGGGACCTCTCAGGCCTCCGGGAGCTCTCAGGCCTCCGGTACCTCCCAGGCCTCCGGTACCTCCCAGGCCTCCGGGACCTCTCAGGCCTCCGTTACCCCCCAGGCCTCTGGGACCTCTCAGGCCTCCGGTACCTCCCAGGCCACCGGGACCTCTCAGGCCTCTGGTACCCCCCAGGCCTCCGGTACCACCCAGGCCTCCGGGACCTCTCAGGCCTCCGGGAGCTCTCAGGCCTCCGGTACCTCCCAGGCCTCCGGTACCACCCAGGCCTCCGGGACCTCTCAGGCCTCCGGGACCTCTCAGGCCTCCGGGAGCTCTCAGGCCTCCGGTACCTCCCAGGCCTCCGGTACCACCCAGGCCTCCGGGACCTCTCAGGCCTCCGGGACCTCTCAGGCCTCCGGTACCTCCCAGGCCTCCGGTACCTCCCAGGCCTCCGGTACCCCCCAGGCCTCCGGGACCTCTCAGGCCTCCATTACCCCCCAGGCCTCTGGGACCTCTCAGGCCTCCGGTACCTCCCAGGCCTCCGGGACCTCTCAGGCCTCCGGTACCTCCCAGGCCTCTGGTACCTCCCAGCACTCCCACACAGCCTTTGTCCAAAGGAACATGAGTGCCACGGCTGTGGCACTGGAGGCTGCTGTTCTGGAGCTCAGTGGGAAATCCTGTTGTGTGCCGGCTCCAGCTGATCCAACCACTAAATGTTCAGCTGACATTGTTGTGGTTGCAGATGAAGAGCCATCCCTCACTGAGTTGGCAAACACACTCAGGATTACCATTGAAAGAGCTGAGGCCGCCATGGCTTTGATGGAGACAAAGTCAGTCATGACCTCAGACAACTTGGCCCCAAATGATGAGGCAGCAGATGCCACCAACCTGGCCCCAAATGATGAGGCGGCAGATGCCACCAACTTGGCCACAAAGTCGGATGACAGCCAAGTGATAAAGCCAAGGGCTAAAAAAGAGATGGGTGGTAGAAGATCTTCCAGAGGACTCTGGAAAACCCACTGCAAGAGGGCGAAAAAAGAGAAGGGTGGCAGTGGATTTTCTGGAGGACTCTGGAAAACCCACTGCAAGAGGACGAAGACTTGCATCGAACAGGATGAGGACGATGATTCACACAGTGATGAAACCCATGGCAAGGGGGCAAAGAAGAAGAAAGGTGTCAGGAGATTTTTCAGAGGCCTCTGGAAAACTCTGACCTGCACCACTGACATTGAACAGGAAGATGACCATGATGAAGTTTACTTTGCTGCAGACTTCGCTTGGAACGTCACAGTTCAAGCCCCCAGCCAGAGGGCCAAACCAAAGATGTCCATCAAACAGGACGAGGACGCTGCTTCTGCCTTCTGTGATCAAACCCGCAGCAAGTGGGCAAAAAAGAGGAAGGGTAAGAGAGGAGTTTCTGGAGGACTCTGGAAAACTCACAGAAAGAGGGCGAAGACTTGCATTGAACAGGAGGATGATAATGATTCAGACTCCAGTGATGAAACCAACGGCTTCTCAAAGAAGATGAAAGGTATCAGAAGATTTTTCAGAGGCTTCTGGAAATCTCTGACCTGCAAAACTGATATCAAACAGGAGGACGACCACGCTGAAGTTTACTTTGCTGCAGACTTCGCGTGGAACGTCACAGTTCAAGCCCCCGGCCGGAGGAATTAAACAAAGACGTCCATCGAACATGAAGAGGACGATGCTTCTGCCTTCAATGATCAAACCCACGGCAAGAAGAATAAGGGTGTCAGGACATTTTTCTGGACATTTCTGTCCTTCATGCCTGACCCTGAACAGGAAGACCATTATGCTGAGGTCACTGTTCAAGCCCACAGCCAGAGGGATTAAACAGGCATCAAACAAGAAGAGGATGATAAGACCTACAGTGGAGATTAACATCGTAGAACCATACCTACCTCCATCTGTTTTCCTCTTCAAAATAAAACTCAATTCACTTCAATTCAATATACATATTACTTTGTTGATTATTTATTATTGTATATATTGTTTTTTTATATGTTTAATTTACAACCTAGTGCACTATGATGGATCAATGAGACATCATCTTTAAAAAGTGATAATACAGTAATACAGCATTGATCTTTACTCCAAATATAATGTAATAGAATATAATAGGGCGGCTTTCAACTTGGGGTTTTCAAAGCGCAAAAATGCAAGGTGCCTAGAGCAGGAAAACACAAGGCAGCCAGCAATGCAAAAGCAGCACAAAAAAACGCTTCACTCACAGTGAATCTAGAACTAGAAAAGGCCGCCCTGTGTGGCTAAAACGCATCATGTGTGATCGGGTCCTGACTCTGTGCCGCTGGGCAAGGCACTGAACCGCCGCACTGCTGCAGACACACTGACCGCTTTGCAGAAATGCATATGTGTAGGACGCCATGTGTGTGTGCATGTGTGTCCAGAAGGGTAATGCAGAAAGACAAATTTCACAACAAAGTGGCCACTAAAATGAACGCCGTATACCTGCGTATACCCTGCACTACACCACTGGTCATCTCCTCAGAAAGGTTTCAGCTTCGCTTTTGTCAGGAATTTTTGGCACACAGTAAA
>NW_027279394.1:0-104332 GCF_046629955.1 Centroberyx affinis | reverse complement strand
CTTTGTTTATTCTTTGTTTTATTGGATTGAAGATATTTTCACTTTCATAGTGATTGACTGAGCTGTTGATACAAGGACTGGACACAAAATATGACAAAAAAACTGCAACAACAATGAAGATGGAGACAAAATGTAAAAAAGCTGATTAAAAATAATGAATTAAAATGCATTGTGAAGCTGAAGGGAAACGGACAGACTAAGACCATTTTTTCCCCCCTCCACATTGACAAGTGTCTGGTGCTGAAAAATAGCCTAACTAAAATTCAAAATGTCCAGTTATCCCCTTAAGGCACGGTGCAGGCTAACTGGTAAATTTATCGCAAACCCTACCACCCCCCCCCCCCACCCCCACCCCCCCCCCCACCCCCCAAAGTGAGGATGAGCAACGCGATAGTGTGGCGCTTTATTGATAACGGCCGGCTGAGGGAGAGACGGCCGGGGTTAGCACTCTAGGCTGCAAACTCCAGATTGAGGAGATGAGGCAGGCAATTGCAGAGCAGTCGGTTTCGGGGGGCAGAGGAGGGCACTCGTATTTAAATGTTTCTTTAGGGGCTGAGCCGCTGCATATTGAGAGGTTGGGTGTGCGGTTGCGGTTGGGTGTGTGTCCATATGCTTGTGGGTGTGTCTTTTTTGTGTGCATTTGTTAATTAATCTAGATTGGTTATTCTCAACCTTCTTCATATCAAGAACGCCTAGTCCACATTAGAGCCACGGACCCCCATTAGATGGGATTTTGTCTCTTGGACTGGATTTTCATTGTTAGATATGATTTTGTCCAGAATTCCATGACTATCTGTATTGTAAGTGGAGAAATAATACTAAAAATGTGATCGAAATAGTCATTCTTCGACATTCTCTAGTTCAGTGGTTCTCAACGTGGGGTCTGGGGACCACCAGGGGTCCTTGAGGGGGTTCCAGGCGGTCCCCGCAAATTGATGAATTGTTAAACTTCAGCATTATTTCATTTACAAGAAGTTAACACAATTAGAGAATGTAGAAGAATGACTGTTTTGATCATAGTGTCACTGTTATCTCTTTACCTACAATACAGATAGTCATGGAATTCTGGACAAAGTCATATCTAACAAAAAAACATATTCTCAGATTTAGGTTCAAGAGACAAAATCTTATCAAATGGGGGTCCATGGCCCTAATGTGGACTAAATTAGGGGTCCTTGATATGGAAAAGGTTGAGAATCACTGCTGTAATTGTCTCAACTTATTGTGAAGTTGAACAGTTCACCAATTTGCTGGGGACCCCTGGAACCCCCTCAAGGACCCCTGGTGGTCCCCAGACCCCACGTTGACAACCCCTGATCTAGATACACCAGAATTAATTGCGGTCTCAGGGTTTCTGCCGTACGTTCCCTCTGCCATGTTATCATGCTTTATGGATAATATACAGATATGTCTCGATAACTAAAGCCACAATATGTCCACTTGACACAAAAGGCGACACATGAGCCATGTGTTTATTTTCAGTTTATTTTCAGTAGAATCAGGAAAATTACTCAGTTTCTCTTCTCATTTTACAGAAATACAGTACAGTGCAAAAAGTCTTAGGCACCCTAGAGTTTTTATAAAAATGTTGTCTTAGATGTTTATTTGTTGATCTCTCTTTATAGTAATGTTTTTGATATTTAGAAACCTTTCATTTCATTATCTTTGAAAGCATCTTCGCTTTACGGATTTTTTTTAATTTTTTTTTGCATGTGCCTAAGACTTTTTTTGTGTATATATAATAAGAATATGCAGATATAAGGAAGGCTGAACAGGCAAAGCAGTATGAGGTCTCCAAGACACCAATTAAACTCTCTAATGAATTGAAATCACGCACTCTTTGATGCACATGGGAACAGTTATCGATGAAGTCTCCCCTTGCTAATTAGGATGAGAGCTTGTCTTCCCGGTCTGATGAAAAGCAAGACGCTAATTAATACACACTGCAGCGAATATGGCTGAAAAAATGGATAGCTCTGTATATGAGTCAGTAGCATTATATGTGCTTGCTCACTCGGGAGCCGGAGTCAGCCTAGTTCTGGCTGCTTGTCCTCCTTTTTTCGCAAGGGCAAGGTAACACTTTTTTTTTTTTTTTTTTCTCCTCCCGCACCAGCTGCAGTCGCCGCTGCTTGCCGCTACACTTCTTCTTCTCCTCCTTCTCCTCCCTCCCGTGTCTATTCCTGTCCTCTGCACTCCTCTCTCGGCACCGGGTCTTGTCTTTCCTTCCCTCCCTCCGCTGTCTTATGTACATACATTATTTAACAATCTGAAGGAGGGGTGGGGGAAACGGTATAATAGAGTGTCTCAGCATCCAGCTGGACTACAGAGACATGTTATTTTTACCAATCTTTTTTTTTTTCTTTTCACCCCCCCCCCATTCAGATTGTTAAATAATGTATGCGTTACCGGCACATCCACTCGGTCGGATGGCGGGTGGATACAGACGGGAAGCATCAGTATGCCAAGTGTGTCATTGGGATGGGCACACGACACTGGCCCGCCGGCGGGTCGCAATTGCACCATGGGACGCTCGCATTGAGAGTGGGATGCGGTGGTGGGGGGGAATGGGAAGTGGAGCGGGAATCTGATTTCATTTACTGTCTACAAACCCCCCCCACCCCCCCACCCCTTCCTATCTATTTGTTTTTTGCGTCTGGCTGACACTGTTGAGATTGTACTCATTCCGTCCCCGCGTGAATCCTAGGAAATGAGAGTTCATTCATCGCTGCTTAGGCTTCGGAAAACAATCTGATTTCGGGAGAATCTCGCGGGTTTCGGGACGCAAAACCCTCGCATCACACCGATAATCTTTGATGTTCCTATTATCGGCCGCCCACTGGTATCCATCTCCAAAGAGCGATTATGACTTTATCGCTTCCTTCTTTCAGCAAATTAGTAAAAAAAAGTCCCCCTGCTCCAACAGATGCATTGTATTGCATTCATATGGAAATGGCTTTCAGCACAAAAAACAGACAATACACTTCAAGACACATTTGTATATTGGCAATAAGCTCTGGATCCAAAAATAAAGGCTTGGTACAGAGTTTTTTGTTTTTTCTCTGTCAGTAAGGAGTCACCGGAGTCGGCTCTCCTCATTGATATTCATGAAGTCGCTTTGAGCCATTTTCATTTACGGTAGCATGCAGTCCAAGGATGTAAGGGTCTTCCAACATGACGGTACTGAGCATTAGAGGCCCTGTATAGCACCCGGCCAAGGGCGCTGTCACCCGTTTGACTCCCAGGTACACCGGGTGACAGACGGAGTTTGTTAACATAGTTAGCCCGACAAGGACACTGCCGTTTAGTAGAGACGCTGCTTTTTGTTTGGTGTGCACTGCATATGGCTGCTTAATAACCTCAGCCCTTGCTTCTGTTATGCATCTTGACACTGCTGCGTCTTTGAACCACAAGAAACAGAATTTGTGGTTTTGGGAAATGGAAGCATTAGAAGGATCCCTGCAAGCGTTTCATGGATCGACATCAACTCAAACAAGCACAAAACTTTGACAATATATTATAGCATGGCATGAATCATAAGTCACAAAACGATGCAGGTAGCGGAGTCATTCCTATGTTCCCAGGGTCCTATGTTCCCCAGATTTATATGGTACATAATGGGAACATGACAAAGGGTCCTATGTTCCCAGGGTCCTAAGTTCCCTGGGTCCAATGTTCCCCAGCTCTATATAGCACATAATGGGAACCTGAAAAAGATGTTCCCCAGCTCTGTATTCGCTTAATATGACATCAAAAATCATCAAAAATAGGGTAAAATCTGACCCACAGAGAACATATATGGCATGCAGCAATAAAACATTCTGGGTAGTTTTGTGGATCAAACCCAACCCAAACAAGAGTTTGAGTCAAGTTTGAGTAAAGTTTTATCCACAGAACCACCCAGACTCTTTAATATTCTCTGCCGGGTCAGATTTGATCCGGAGCACCACAGATGTAACAATTTTTTTAGAGACCTTCAAAATCAAATAAAATGATAACCATTGGTTTTGTTGTGTTTATATAGCTGTTTTGAAGCCTTGTTCCAAAACTGGATAATATTTATGAAATATTTTACCTTGAAACGGGTCAAATTTGACCCGAACGCAATAGGAGGGTTAATGTGTGTTAACAGAATATTGAACTGGGGAACATAGGACCCTGGGAACATAGGACCTTGGGAACATAGGACCCTGGGAACATAGGACCCTGGGAACAGTTCGAGTCTTTTTGGTGATCCGTTCATTTCGAGCCAGTACCAGCAATTGAACCTTACTCTAACTGTTATGACTGTTATAAGTGCTGTACACCTTTTAGACCAATAGAGGAACGGACATACTAATAATTTTTGCTAGTATTATAAGGTCAACATGTGGCATAACCTTTTTAATTTTCTTAGTTTTATTTTATCATTACATTTTTTAAATGGTGACTTACAATTCAAATACAAGTGTTTTACTTTTAACATTTCCTTTTCATTTTATTGATTCTACTAATTAATTCTATGAATTGTAATATGGCTTGAGACAAATTAAAAGATTAGTGAGACCAACTTTGTTTATGAAGGTGAATTACATCCATTCTCTGCAATTTGTACCTTCAGCATCAACTGCGATGCATTCACTGCCACTGTTTTGGTCTTTGATCTCAGAATGGGACCATTCAAAACCGAAATCAGATTAGAGTAATTAACTCAGGTGAGAAAATAGGCATCGCCATCATTCATTTTCCGGTTCATTACTCGATCTCTCTTGTTCCAGAGATGGCCCTTGATATCAGAAGGAGGCGGTTGGGGGGGGGGGGGTTGTGGGTAAAAATTTTTTGTAGCACATGAAAAAAATCCTTTTTCGACCCGGATGGAAAGATTGGACTCGAAATGATAGATTCATTCAAGTAATGTTTCATGATGATTTTCCTGAAGTGGCATCTCTCTCTGATTAAGAGGAGATTCGAGAAGATAATGGAAAACGCGACCATCGCAGAATAAAAAGGGCAACAAGCGCGGAAAAATAAATCAAAGGAGCCACTTTATTGCCTCCCCCGCATTAGAATGCAATCACAAGGCTTTAGAAAGCTGTGCATTCTGAGCAGAGGCTAGGGCCATCGCCTATTTCCTAGACGGGGTCTTGGGCCTTTGTTGATGATGACAAGTGTCAGATCAGGTGTCCTTTTTGAGGAAGATTTATTCCAGAAAGAATTGGGAAGAGAAATCCAATTAAAATAGAATCTGTCAGGGGCAAAATCTCTTTTGATTGAATATGGGGATTCAGACTCTCTCTCTCTCTCTTTCTCTCTCTCTCTGTCTCGCTCCCTCCCTCCCTCCACATCTCAGCCTTGCCAGATAACTTGCAGATCCCCACCACGCCTCACCCGACAAACCATCCATTCTGTCTGTCCTCCCTTCCAAACCCCTTCTTCATAAGCTGAGCATGATGCCCAGCAGCCACCCATTGAAGTTCAAACAGTAGATTCTTTAGCCAAGTGAAAAGAGCGATGCACTTTCAAAAATGTTCACATTCATTTTTAAACCAGACAAATTTATTGGGTGACAGTGAGGGTGGAATGGTTTTGGGGGATGGGGGGGTTTGTGAGAACTAGGAAATATGTGCCTAATGCGCTTTAAGCACCGTCATAAATTAGTTAGCATATATTTCATGGAGAATACATATTCCACTTTTTTCTCTCCTCTGTGGTGAGTGCTGGCAAAGTTGATTTTGAGGCAGAGGCATTCTGAGGGGATCTCTTCGGATAATAATGACGGGAATAAACTGCTGCGGCCACACTGATTACACAAAAGTTAAGTACAGCCGCATGGCTAATGAAGTTGACATGGCGCTAATGCTCTTGATACAGTCCCATTCAGTTGAGTTGTCAATGGCTTAACAAGCTTAAGTTCATCATACCACTGTGCTCAGCTAATTCCAACCCTTGGAACTGAGCAGTGTTCTTTAACGCGCAAGGAATTGTGGGAACGCGCGGTCAATACGGGCGACTCCGCCGAGCCATCGCTTGATAATGTAATTCCCTCACACATAAAGCGATAATTTGTGAATGACTCTTGCTCCGGCTGCTGCTGCTTTTTAGTAAAGGGCATGTGATGAAATGCTGTACAGTAGCAATGAGATCAATATTCCTGCCGCTCCGTTCTCACTTTTATCATAATTTGAAATGATGCCTTGTCATTCCTGCATCGGTCTCCCACACAGCTACATGCTGCTGAAATACCTTATACATATATATATATATATGTATTTGAAAGCAAGATTGATTCTCTGTGCCGATTACAATAAGAGATCAGACAGCGTGGAGATCAGCGTCAGATAAAGACGGATTGTTTTTCTAATGATGCCAGTGTATGAAAGCAGGTGTGGTTAACAGCATGGGATAAGAAAAAATAACTATTTTCTCTCATAACACCACCATGTATTGCTGCTCCAAATGTTTGCATAGGCCTTGCTTAGCGCTAGCAGCCTATGCACCCCTGCCATGAAAACGATCTCTTGACTTGTAAAGTCAATGACCCCACTATAGTGAGTAAATGGATAAGTGGCTGGATGGATGGGGAAAGTTCAATTTGCGCTCAAGTTTGAAAAGCTAAGGAGTCACCTGACACCCTCAAAGCAAGCAAGGCATTTTTTTTTGTATTTCTTTATCATTTTATGTTGAAGTAGGCTTCTGGCTCTCTTAGGACTGAAGCAATCACTCTCTAATGCTTTGGCAGACACGCACAACAACACCTGCCTGCATTGGCTCCAAGCAGCATCATCCTTCTCAGAGCAACATCCCCCCCCCCCCCTTTCGCACCTCACACCGCCTCAATAGCTCCTTAAAGCAGTGATTCTCAACCTTTTTCATATCAAGGACCCCTAATTTAGTACCATTAGCTCCGTGGACCCCCATTTGATGAGATTTTGTCTCTCAGACCCAAATCTGAGAATATAATCTCTATTGTTTGATATGATTTTGTCCAGAATTCCATGACTATCTGTACTGTAGGTAGAGAGATAACAGTGAAACTATGATCAAAACAGTCATTCTCCTACATTCTCTAATGTGTTAACTTCTTGTAAATGAAATAATGCTGAAGTTTAACAATTCATCAATTTGCTGGGGACCCCCTGGAACCCCCTCAAGGACCCCTGGTGGTCCCCAGACCCTACATTGAGAACCACTGCCTTAAAGGAATAGTTCACCCAAAAAATGAACTGGTCCCCACTGACATCAGTTGTTTTGGAGTGAGTAGATGATGACAGAATTTTCATTTTTGGGTGAGCTATTCCTTTAATGAATAATAACGATACGGACATATATGGCTCTTCATATTCACGGGCGTTCACTGGCTTCTGGTTCTCGCCCTGAAATGGCTGGATAGACTGGCGGTGATGGGTGGGATCACTAATGTGGAGTCAGTTGTATGTCGGGGACGCGATAGCTCACAACACCGAAGCAAGTGAGCGCGGGTTCGCTCAGCGGAAACACAAAATGTGACGGCGTTATTCGATACCATCGATTCACAGAGACTTTAAAAGATCAGCGTGGCATTAGCGAAATACCAAGCGTGCAGAGGAGGCTATTATTGATATGACAATTTGGCTGGTTAGGAGAATAATAGCAAACGAGAATACTGCTGTATATCTCCGCTCTACTCGACTAAATGCGGTTCCCACGTTGAGCTGAGAGTTTGCTTTAGTGGTAACTCTTTACAATAAGGGTACATTAATTAAGGGTTAGTTAATGCTTAATAAGCATTAACTAACCCTTAATTAACAGTTAACTAATGTGTCTGTAATCATCACTAATGGTGTTCATGTTAACTAAGGTATTAATTTATACATTATTTAAGTCATCTTTATAAACTATTAAATAATGTATAAATTAATACCTTAGTTAACATGAACACCATTAGTAAATTACACATTAGTTAACTGGTAATTAAGGGTTAGTTAATGCTTCTTAAGCATTAACTAACCCTTATTAAGCATTAACTAACCCTTATTAAGCATTAACTAACCCTTATTAGGCATTAACTAATCCTTAATAATCATTAACTAACCCTTAACTTAGTGTACCCTTATTGTAACGTGTCACCGCTTTAGTCATATTCCAATCGAACCCCTTTTTGTTCATGCTGTTGTTTTTTCGAAGAGTGTCACATGCTGTTCAAGGCCACGTTTGGTGTATTCAAGCGTGACACAAAGCCCCGCAGTTGATAACGGATTATGATTATGATCAGCACGCATGCACGCTTTGTCTTTCGATTATGTATGTCCTTCTGAAACCCTCCGTTCCCCCCCCCCGCCGCCGCCCCTCGCTCTGCTTAAACACACATGCAAACACTCGTCCTCTGCGACCAGATCTATCGTCGCCGGTATCCAAATATTTTCGGCGAATTACTGAGAGTCTGAGACGAATCTGGACGCACAGGTTGCCTCGTGTACGTGCAATTTGCTCCGCGTTCACGTCTCTCAACGCACCCGCGTTTTCCGGCGTGTTACCGGATCCGCGCGCGAGAGCCGGAATCCGCCCCGCCGTCTCGCACGGTGGTCTGTTTGATGTTTGCTGTTGTCTTTGATTGAGATTACAAAATGTGCCCGCGGAGGCTCAGCGCTAACACTGAGGGAGTTAGTCGGGGAGATGGATTAAGGTCTCCCTAGCAGCTGAAGGATATCCGAGTCGCAGCTGTGCGTGAGTGATAGACAGTGTCTCGGCAACAAGAGCGGCTCTTCTTTTTAGGGGGTTGGTATCATCGCTCTGCAGAGCGATAGGGCAGCGCGGGGTTCATTACAAGCCTCCGACTCCCCACCCTTTTAGAAAAAAAAAAAACGTCTCGAAAATACCCCGGCGATGTAAATAAATGCTTACAGATTAATGTCCTATTGGTGTTTGGGAATGGCTTGTGTATCGGGGGGTCTCATGTGGAAGAAGCCTGAGTCACAGCAAAGAGCGCGCGGGCAAAAGGGAAAGGCTCGAGAGAGAGAGCGAATTAACAAGCCACTCTCAATTATGTAAAAGCGTTTTATCCTATCTCAAGCAGCCAGTGTGGAATCCCCATCAATTATGAACCCACGACCGCATCCCAGCGGTTGTGGTTTCTGATTCTTAATGCCATTCCTGGCCCCCCGCCCCCCCCCCCCCCCCCTCATTATTTCACCCGCCGGTATGTCTATGAGAGTGTCTTTGGCATGTACTCGAGTCTGTGCGGGGATGAGATATTGAAACTGCTTACCAAGAGAAGTGTCTTTGGTGTCCTCTGAGGAATGGTGTGCCGGATGAGCACAGAACTGGCCAGAGGCTGCAAAGTGATTGGAAAGATTCAATCGGATTTAAGGTTAGCACCGTTCATGGATTCCACCGTATCCAATCCTCACTGCAGGCTCAGGTTGATTCAGTGCAGCAGGGGCAATATGGGCTGTGGCGCCTGTGCCTTGGACACACGCCGCATGCTGTCCTCCCCCCCTGCACCATAGGTAAAAGTAGTCTACAGACAGGCATGCAGGCTATGCCCAATTCGCTTTAAAGCTTAGATTCGATTAGATTCAACTTTATTGTCATTGCACAGAGTACAAGTACTAAGACAACGATTTGCTTTAAAGGTGCTACATGTATTTAAACATCAATTTGATGTTTAAATACAGAGATGATTGGTAGCCATTATCTCATGCCAGTGGTACTGTTAATGCAAGTATGTCTCAAAATTAAGACTGCATTTCCCATAAACCCCCCCCCCCCACCCACTGTTGTCACTGTGGGTCCCTTTGTTTTGAAGAGCAAGAAGAAGAATGTTAGGCTATAGGCTTGGGCGATATCCCAAATTTTATATCGCGATACTGTCCCGCCAAAATATCGCGATATACAATATTATCGCGCGGGGGGGTGGGGGCTTTTTTTCCCCCAGGATTTTATTTTGGTGGGGGGTATTTTATTTCTTCCAAATTACATCAAATTTCTAAGGCTATAATAATAATAATAGTAATTAACAGCCTAGAAATGTTATATTCATGAAATATCGCGATATTCGATAATATCAAATATCAGGTCAAGCCTAATGTGAACTGATAACAAACTGCATTCTAATGAGGCAAGCTAACATGAAGTTGAAACAGTTTTCCTGTTTTGTGCCATAAAGCAATTGCCCTTCATGCCGTAAAGCAATACAGCAGATTTCCCGCCAAATCCAACCTGGTGACACACTTTAAAACACATCGTAGAGGCCGGTTGAGGCTGCCGAGCTCCTTGGCAGTAGTGTTGTTTGTTTATGGTAATGACACTAATGTCTCAAAATGAATGTGGTAATGATTTATTGATGTTCAAATGTTAGCACCTTTAACAGCATCTTTCTCATTCTCTGACCCCTCTGTTTTTTCTCCCTCTCACTCTTTTACTCCGTGCCTCCTACTTGCGATACCTCCCGCCGCCATGAATACTGACACAAGCGTCACACACACAAACGCCCTGCTGCGCTGCATGGCCCATTATCATGCAGTAAAGATACAGAATTAACAAGGAGCTCATCGACCCAAAAGGGCACGCACTAACAGAAGGCCATCCACTCCATGGATGTGTCAGCCTGATAACGGCTTCTCTTTCCAGAGAGGACTCCTCTCTGGAAAAGAGAAGATGAACCGATTTGGGCCTGATTCACTTTCTCCCCTTCTACCTTCCATAATCAATGGCATATATTATCCTCCTTTTGGCAGAGTGCAGAGTTAATTCTGTCATTGGGACGAGATGCTGTACCTTAGTATTTACTAGACTACCACATTTATATCAGTGGCTTGATAAGCTTTCGAAAATGTTTGTGCTAAGCCTGCAGACTTCAGTTAACGAGACATTGCTTTCTCCACTCAAAATCTCCTATGGGCAAAAGTGGGAATTGTTACGAAACAAAAGTTATTTTCTACTTTTCTCTTGTCTACCCCTTGTTTTTAAAAATAGAACTTAAGCAAAGTAATGTTAAAGCGCTGTATTGTTTTTTGCGTAGGTGAGCGTTTCTCAGAGGAACGCGCTCTTTAATAGTGGATCCTCAAAAGACTGGTTATGACACATTCTCTGTTTAAGATTGTTGC
The DNA here is from genome assembly GCF_046629955.1 of Centroberyx affinis. Taxonomy (NCBI): domain Eukaryota; kingdom Metazoa; phylum Chordata; class Actinopteri; order Beryciformes; family Berycidae; genus Centroberyx; species Centroberyx affinis. Next base: position 93,272 of record NW_027279394.1, on the reverse strand, counting down.
TGGAAATTCAACCCAGGGTTGTACATTATATGCTCACTTATTGTGCTAACATTTATACCAAGACTGACAGGCGTCTGGAAGGTTGTTTTAGAAGTGAAGTCGGCGATAACCGTTCAACCCTGAAGTCAGGAGGCTCTGTCACTAAGGTGCCTGCAAGGGAAATTCTGACTTCCTCTATTTCAGCAAGTTTATCTAGACCACTTGCTGCCAAAAATGCCTCTCGGGTCATTTAGCCACTGTCAACAATTCAGATGGGGCTGCTGGCCCATGAAGGATAACACAACAGCAGTTCTTCACACACTTATCACGCTAGGAAACCTTTTAGCAGGGAAGCTCATGTGAATTGGTAAAGACAGAAGACAAAGGCAAACTTGCTCTGTACCATCATTTATCTCACTCATGCTCTATTCCTGCGAGGACACAAAGGTCATCATGTAAAGTGGTGACAAATATAAAATTAGTTATCTATGCTCTCCAGGAATACACAGCTAAATGCAGTCTACTGAAAACATCTGGTGCCTCCAAAATATAAACTTGCCTGTGTTAAAGGTGCTATGAGTCAATGTAATTGTGTGGAATGATTTTGTAAACAAATGATATCATCACTACAAAAACTGTAGCTTGTATGGCTTGTTTTCAATTGGGTTTACTGGTTCAGATTTTCTATGAAATCTTTTGACTTGCTCTCCAACTGTTAGTTTGGTAAGCTTATCCAAAGCCAAAACATAAAGAGTCATAACCTGGTGTAAGGGGCACAAACCCAAGAGTCATAACCTGGTGTAAGGAGCACAAACCCAAGAGTCTTAGCCTGGTGTAAGGAGCACAAACCCAAGAGTCATAACCTGGTGTAAGGAGCACAAACCCAAGAGTCATAACCCAAGAGTCATAACCTGGTGTAAGGAGCACAAACCCAAGAGTCATAACCTGGTGTAAGGAGCACAAACCCAAGAGTCATAACCTGGTGTAAGGAGCACAAACCCAAGAGTCATAACCTGGTGTAAGGGCACAAACCCAAGAGTCATAGCCTGGTGTAATGAGCACAGACCCAAGAGGCATAACCTGGTGTAAGGAGCACAAACCTAAGAATCATAACCTGGTGTAAGGAGCACAAACCTAAGAATCATAACCTGGTGTAAGGAGCACAAACACAAGAGTCATAACCTGGTGTAAGGAGCACAAACCTAAGAGTCATAACCTGGTGTATGGAGCACAAACCCAAAACCTGGAGCCCTGAACAATGGAAAAACGTTATCTGGTCTGATGAGTCTTTCAGCCCTTTTCCTCCAACCAGACAGGTTCACGTTTGGAAGTCCTCAACCTAAAATGTCTGCTGACAAACTGGTAAACATGGTGCTGGTCTGTACTGGTATGGTACAGAGAGTCAATCGGTCTGATGGTTGACCTGCATGGTTGTGCACCACTGCTCCCTCATGGTGTTCCCATATTCCAAGATGATAATGCCTCCATACGCACTGCTAAGCAAATTCAAGAGTGATTTCAGGAACGCCAGGATGAAGTCAAACTCCTTCAATGGCCTTCCCAACCAGCACCATCTAAACACTGAAACTTTGTGGGATGTTTTTGAGCTCAGGACTGTTCACTAGGCTTTCATGCAGTCAACAAAATGTGCGAGGAAAAACGGGGACGAAAAAATGAATGCTAATATCCTTGAAACAGTGAGATACAGCAACAAGGATTATGGGAAGTGAGGTCTTAATTCAGGGAAACCATACCACATGCTGCCTTTGGAACCAGCAAAATCTAAACAGGATGAGATATGCATAACATCTCAGTGGCACATACTGAATATGTTTCCTCTGAAGTAGATAAATCCTCTTTTCTGAAAAGATTTAGGAAGAGGAACAAGACCTAAAAGATACTTTTATGATCCAAGCTGACTGCTGCTGTGCTTGTTATATCAGCTCCTGTCCCATTAGTATGCCAGTGAGGCTCTCTGTAGCTCTGCAGTGATTATCAGGTTGGCGAGATGCAGGGCACCTCAGGGTCAAACTAAGAAAGAAGGTGGGGGGCAGTGGTTTAGTCCTTTTGCCCTCATTAGTTAATTAGGGTGCAGACTGGTAACTTCACTCATGCTGGCCCTCGTGTGAGGTTACGACGAGAGACTAGGGAAGAGAACCGATTTGTGCGAGAACAAAAGCAAAAACTTGAGAGGGAAAATGGAAAAGGGAGATTCACTCTCCCTCTCAGTCATTCCCTCACTAGTGATGTTTCCATCCGACTGTCAAGCGAAGTGCATGCAAACTTTTGAAATGTCGCCAAACATAACTTAATAGTAATGAGCGGCGTTTCTATCAGCTGGGGTGAAGTGAATAAATCTGTTTCCTGAAAGTCAAAAAACAACCACATCCACCTTCAATAATTGATTAGTATTGGGCAACTGAATTTCACCATTGATGGAACAGTGAATTTCCTGAGTGTAATAACATTGTAGTTTGATCTATCTAAGCTATACATGCACTGATACATTAATAGCCAAATCACATATATTTTGCAATTCCACATAGATTTATTATTTAACATTGGGTCACAGGCAAGGTCTCCCTGCTAGTTTTGAACATCAAAGCATTGTAGGTATCCTTCATAATTTAACCAGACAGATGTATACGCACATCCACCAAGTTGCTAAAGAGCTAGAATTTGAGTTATGTGCTGCTCTTCCTTTTTGGCACCAGTTAAGATAATGGCTTCAGACTCGAGAAGGACATTTAACTAAGGCAGGACTAGAGGAAATTGCAGTAGTCTAAATGAGAAAAAAGGCAAAAGCATGGATAACCTTCTCTTTCTCTGGCAGAGGTAACAAGTGTGTCATTTTAGAGATATTTCTCAGTTGAAAGCAGCAACAGTGTAAGAGGCATCCAAAGGCTTGTTCTAGCAAGCCAATGCCATCGCTAGAAAGATTTGTGTCTCAAAAATAAACAGAATTCTGCTCTCATACTTTGTTATCTTATCTTAACTTTTATTTATTACATTGTATCCTGGTGGTATTGAATCGTGAACCCTATATCTTGTATCGAATCGTATCGTGAGATAAGCATATTGTCCCATCCCTAGCACCAACCTGCTCCAAGGGCAGGCAGTTAAAACAAGCTAACATTAGCAAAAACGCACATGGGCTGACTGCTTGCAACATGTCACTGTGGTTGTGACTGTCAAATCAATTCAATTATGTGGAATGATTTTGTAAACAAATGATATCATCACTACAAAAACTGTAGCTTGTATGACTTGCTTTCAATTGGGTTTACTCCAAGGGCAGGCAGTTAAAACAAGCTAACATTAGCAAAAACACACATGGGGTGACTGCTTGCAACATGTCACTGTGGTTGTGACTGTCTTTGTAAAAATAAAGCACACATAATCTCATCTCTATACCAATAAACTATGTGTCAGCTAAAGCAACGACAACTTCTGAAAATCTTCGCATAATGGCTGAATCGATGGAGTGAGGGAGTAAGCTTAGTAAACTAGTAAACTTGCTAGCTACCCCTTCACTTGTCATAAAAAAAAAACTGTGACTTTCTTGACTTGCAAAATTATCTTTTAAATTGACAAAACATCATATGTGTAATTCATGGCACAATTCAAACGGGATCAAACAATTATTTGTCACTCGCCGTTGACTACCGTACATATTTTTTCCAAAATAAGGTCCCATGGTGGTCCACCGGAAAGGGGAGGGACTTAGGCTCTCTATACGTTTTGGGTTTTTTTTTTTTTGGGGGGGGGGGGGCAACAGGGAGGAGGGAGAAGAGTGCATTTGCAGTTTCTTCAGTTTCCGAAAATGTAAAGGCATTGTGTGTCTGATGAGTGTTCTTGGTGTGAGCTCTTCTCATGCGTCCATGGGTTTTTGGTATAAGTTTCTGCTTGGTCCCAGTCAAGAATTGAGTGCTTTAGCTCACAGCCAGTGCATAAAAAGTGGACAATTTTCCCACAACCACGTTTGAAGGATCCCTTTTAAAGCTGTTTTAGCTGTACCTGACACAGAATAGTAAATGCTGGAAATTGAAGTGAGGGGGGAAGGCACACTGCTACATGCTATATGCCTTGGTTTTTCCCTTTTGGAAGGAGGAATTATGGTTTGAAGGAAGACATAGCCGTTTGCCAGCAGTCACCACAGCACAGTTTGGGTTCTCCCTGGCAAAGCTGAGCAGTTAGACTTATTTTCAGCAAATGTCAGAGTCAGCACAGACCAGAATAGTCAGCCTGGTTTAAATTCATGACAAACTGTCTCTTCTGGATTTACAAGACATTGGATAACTTATTATGGTAACTTCTTTTTTAAAATGATTTTTTCATCACTGAAACTTGCCATGACGGTCCTAAATCCCATATCTTACCCAATATCATTAACCAGCTAACATTCATGCTAGCAATTACTGTTAATAAGAGTTGATTATTTCTCCCCTCTGCTCACCTAAAAGAAATGTTAGCAAGTTTCCTTCTCCCAAATTATCGCTTGGCCTCAGATACATTATCGTTAATTATAATGCACCTGGGGAGTTGACCTTGCTGACAAGAAGACCCCGTAGGAAGTAATTGGTAGGAGCTGAGGCATATTCAGGTCAGAGCTGAGGTCAAATAGTACTTGTAGATACGTTTCATGATCTGTTTTAGCTTATAATGAATGCCAGAAAATTAACAGAATCCTCAGAGAGTCAATGTAATGTACTGTTTTGTCACTGACAACCTACCTATCAGTATCTGAATAGTGAATAGTCCCAATTTGTTGTAAATACTGTTTTATTTTAGGTATATTTTAAGCATAAGCTCTCACTCCACCCCCACCCTAATGTCAAATATGTACACACAACCATCTGAAATTTCATGCTGCAGTTGTTTTTCCCCTCTGCTGCCCTTTTCCTTCTCCTTTTCTGTAACATTTTCACCAGGCTTGCTAATTGTTGTGCTGTCAGAGTAAGGAGGGTCAAATTAGTCTAAGTAAGGGAGGGACATTTCAGTGTTTGGCCTCCATTTAATAACCACACATAGATAATGACAGAGGGAGAATAGCTATTTAAACTGTATCGGGGAGTTGTTTATTCAGAGATGATGAGTGGGGGTAGTTGGCAGATTAGGGAATAATAGAGGAGTCCCAGTATGGGGCTGTAGGAAGGAGCCCCTGCCGTAGGTCTCCCGCAGCAGGGGCCTTAGCTGAGCCGTGTTTAGTGTTAATTGACTTGTTACTGATAGTCATTAAAAACTGCTGCTTAGTCGTACAGTCAGCGAAAAAGAGAACAAAGTTAAACCAAGTCGGGCGTGTGATGGGCAAGCATTCCTTAAAGTGAATACGAGCACATTTTTTCCTTATCCTCTATATATTGCAGATTATATACAGTATATACTTCTTTGCATTTTACATAGAAACGTATGAATGAAAATGTAGAAGTGCTGGAATTGCTGGTCGTTTGTATGGGTATATAACCCTCATTTTCTCTATTAGTTTTTATATTCTATTCTTCTTTGATGTATGCAACTACTATTTGCTGCTGCAATGGCCCAATTTCCCCCCAGGGATCATTCAAGTTTGATATGACTACTTACTGTTTTTCCCTCTCCGTTTGGCCATTATATTCAGCTGAATAGCTTGAAGCAGCGTAAAGATTAATTGTAAGGTTTTCGATGCAGAGGATTATGGTAGCTGTAAAAGGGTGGTGTTTACCAAGCTGGGACATTACAATGGACACAACTCAGTCTTCGACTCAGGAACACTTGAATACGTTGTGCAGTGTTAATAGTTGCGGGAAGCTTGGGTGATGGAGTAATAAAATCAACTGTGTACTCACAGAATGTCTGGAGACAGTGGCAGTGCGACCCCGCTCTCTTGCTACATGATAAGCCTTACGGTGAAGCTGCTTTGAGCGCAGTGAAGCATCTGCTTCTTGCATCATGGTGTCTGTCTCTCTTTTGATTACTTTTAAGGTGACAACCCATAAGGAAGTCCACTCCAGTTCACAGGAGTGTGAGTGTTATGAATAATATAAATGCTAAATGATAAGTGATATATGGTATTGCACAGTAGGTAAGTGGTAATATGATATAAGTAGTCAACACTGACGGCACAGTAGTAGTGCAGTGATGAGTGCAATAACAGTACAACAGTCCAACAACTGTACAATAACTACAGTGTCTTGTGGTTAGAGGTTTGCCCAAAAATTCTCCATTGACTCTCACTTCAACACATCAACCCAGTCTGATGTCTCTGAGTGTGTAGCGTGTGTAGACTATTATGTTACCTATGATAACTTTAACTGTATTGCTTTACCACTGAGTCCCCATTCACTGTCAATGCCGCCCCCTAGCGGCACAAAGTCAACGTTACAGTGTGACTAAAGAACGAACGAACGAACAGACGGAGACCGATCCATAGTACCCCCTTTGGTGGGGGACAACTATCTGACAATAGCAGAAATTGGACATGCTACCATTGGACATGCCATTGGACCTGTTTGCGTTAGGGAAAGGCTTTGGTCATGGTGAAATAAGAAAACACTTAAACCTCACTCAGTAGAAATTTTGAGTTGAAGACACCGACAGATGCATACACCCATCCACCACCCCGACCTCCACACCCTTACTTTCCACTGTACTATTTCAGTGTCAAACTACTACCTGTTCCTAGCTGTGTCTCCTTCACGTAACCCTGTCCTGGTGGGAAAACTCATTTCATGACATTTCAGGAGACCAGGCTCATATTCCTGTGTACGAGGCTCGGTGTGAATTGCGTCCTACACCGAGTCGGACCTGTGATCATCAGCATACGGTAATATCCCCGGAGTCATTCCTATGTTTCCAGGGTCCTATGTTCCCCAGTTCTACATATGTGCTCTCCCAGGGTCCTGTGTTCCCAGGGTCCTATGTTCCCCAGCTCTATATAGCACATAATGGGAACCTGAAAAAGATGATGTTTATCAGAGCTCCAGGTTAGGGTTAGGGTTAAACATAGGATCCTGGGAACATAGGACCCTGGGAGAGCACATATGTAGAACTGGAGAACATAGGACCCTTTGTCATGTTCCCATTATGTGCCATATAAACCTGGGGAACATAGGACCCTGGGAACATAGATATGCTCCCATATCCCCAGGTCATGCGTCTGATAGGGCAATTGGTTTCTTGTTTCTGTTCCCATCAGCAAATCTCAAACAGTCGAGAATAGAAGACGAGCTCTCCGTCTCATTTTAATACACTATCTTCCAATGCCAGATCACATTTGAAAACCTTTCCAGCTTTGGATTCCAAGCTGAAAGAGGCCAATCGGTCTCAAACTTGTCACTTTGAGAAGACGTGCGAGTAGAAGGACTTAAACTGCACATTTTTTTTGCAGAAGACATTTGTGCTCTTCTACTTCCAGCTCCGCTCTCTTGACATCTCTCAGTAATGGGCTTGGATGACAACTCAAGTGGTAGCGGGTGGGGGGTGGGGGGGGGGGGGGGAGTGATGGCAACAACTGTAATCCTGACAAAGCTGTGGTGGTGAATGACTGAAAGTTGTGAAGTGAAGGAGCTTAACAGCTGACATGTCTATGTCAACTTGATTAAGGCCTGACACCCGCAAAACACCACATGGAAACGACTGCTTAGTGCTTTGAACAGTGCCTCAAACAGTAGGTTAATGATAAGTGGTAGAGACACTTTTGAATTTGCCTTCGGAAAGCTCATTTATTGGGTTTGGAAGCATAATGCTCAAAGTTAGTTTTGTTACGAGGTTGAATATAACAGTGAACTATGAACTACAGTATATTCACAATGAAGGTGTGTTGCTTACAATGCATTTTTCGTTTAAAGCAAATCGGAAAAAGATGATTAAAAGCAGGTGGAGGACAGGAAATTAAATTAAATGCAAAGGGGTTAAAACAGTCACCGGACTATTTTACCAGTGGCAAGCAACAAGCTCAGTCCCGTATGGCAGTGGTTCTCAATGTGGGGTCCGGGGACCACCAGGGGTCCTTGAGAGGGTTCCAGGGGGTCCCCAGCAAATTCAGAAATTGTTAAACTTCACCATTATTTCAATTAGAGAATGTAGAAGAATGACTATTTTGATCATGTTATCTCTCTAACTACAATACAGACAGTCATGGAATTCTGGACAAAATCATATCTAACAATAAATATATTCTCAGATTTGGGTCTGACAAAAGTCTCATCTCATCAAATGGGGGTCCGGGCCACTCATGTGGACTACATTAGGGGTCCTTGATATGAAAAAGGTTGAGAATCACTGCCGTATGGTGTGGAGATTAAGGGTGCAAATTGAGGTTTTTTGGGGTAACACATTTCGAGAAGTAGGGTGAAGCATTTCTGTGCATACACTGGAATGCCAGGAAAAATGTCAGTTTTGAATTCAGGCCTGGAGTAGACGAGGAGCCAATGCTGTGAAAAGACATGATGGGAGTGATGTGTTGGTGTTCATGCAGTGCTGATATGGTGTGACGGTATGATACGGTATTATGGTATGGCCGAGATGGTAAAAGGAGGCATTGCAGAGGTGTTTTTTGTGCTCATATCTGCCAGTAGGCCTCATTGTGTTGAGGAGGACAAGTGGATGGTTTGTCCAAAAAAAGGCACATGTGAATCCGAAGCACATGTGCTTTTTGAACACGTTGGTTTTCATATGTGAACATGTGAAATTTCCCGTTTCCCGTGTGAAAGCGACATTTTGACCCGTGTGCCTCTTTACATGTGAAATCAAGTTTTCCCATGTGAAACAAATGAGAATGTGACAAAAAATGTTCACCTTTTAGAAAACACTTTTCACCTATGAATTGAAATGTTCACATCTGAACAGTAAAAACTGTCACATGTGATGTCAGAATGCAAAGTGGAAAAAAATTGTTCACATATGAAATCCAACATGTGTCCAGATAGCGCATGCGCTTTGAATTCACATGGGATTTCACGTGACTTTTTTCTAAGGGAAATTGCTGTATATTTTGTAGGGTGGCAGTGCCCCAGAGGTTAGAGAAGCGGGCTTGTGATTGGAGGGTTTGAATCCCAGTAGAGCAGTGGTTCTCAACGTGGGGTCCGGGGACCACCAGGGGTCCTTGAGGGCATTCCAGGGGGTCCCCAGCAAATTGATGAATTGTTAAACTTCATTATTTCATTTATAAGAACAATTATAGAATGTAGAAGAATGACTATTTTGATCATAGTTTCACTGTTATCTCTCTACCTACAATTCAGATTGTCATGGAATTATGGACAAAATCATATTTAACAATAAAAATATTCTCAGATTTGGGTCCAAGAGAGAAAATCTCTATGGCCCTAATGTGGACTAAATTAGGGGTCCTTGATATGAAAAAGGTTGAGAACCACTGCAGTAGAGGACTGTGGTTGTACTGGGCTGCTCCCAGGAGCCGTCAGTAGCAGATTGTGGTTTTACTGGGCCGCTCCCAGTGTGAATGTGTGGAACTGTATGAATGTAAAGCAGGATGTTGCTTGGGAAAAGAGCATGGAGCTCAATCGAATTTCCCTGGATAAATAAAGGCTAAAGTGAATTAGACGAAAAGAATTCCACATCATATATGATTTTAGGGCCTGGTTTGCATTAGTGAGAGTGAGGAGTCTAGCTTACTTGTATCACAGTTGCGAACTGGTCTTCCATGGGCCCCCTGAGCAGAGGGCAAGTGAGGTGAATACTGTGTCATTAGAAAATAACATGTTGTGGCTGGAGTGTGCTTGGATCTTACTCAGGCCGTCCCGCTCATTCTCTTTGTCTTGACCCTTTACCCCGGCCGTTTGGCACAGGACAGAACAAGCAATGTTACCGTTTAGACTTTGCTTTTTTTCGTGCGTAGCGTTTAGCATAGCAATGAAGTAGAGCTGTAGTCGAGACCGCCTTGGTCGAGTCCAAGTCCAGATCGAGTCATTGGTGAATCGAGTCCGGGAGTTGAGAGGGTCAAGACCGAGTCGAGACCAAGACCGCAAAACTACCAGTCCAATTCGAGACCAATACCATAGCAATGTGTTATCCAAGGCTACCATTGTATTTATTGACCAAAATAGCATATTTTTATTTATTGCCTAAAATAGAAGGGAGGTTTCTAAAGACATTTAAACAAAATTAGCATGTTTTGAGGACAAAATTAATAATAATTAGGCAGCTTGTTGTTCATAACATACAGTTGTTGCACCTTTACTTAACTAGAAGTGGATTAATCTATTTCACCTACTTTTTCTTACTACTCCACAACCACATGCTGCTCTCAGCATGGCTTGGCTGAAAATATTCTTACCTGTAATTTAAGAAGGCGAAGACGAAGGAAAAAAGACAGAGAAAGACAGAGCAAATTTTTTTTTTTTTTAAATCAAAACGGAGTCATTGGTTGGGTAGTTGGCATATCACCAATCAGCAATCACTAAACCTTTCGGTGGGCGCATAACTTTATCAACTGTGAAAATTGTATCATTCGCTGTTGGTCACTTGCTTAGAAGAGATTATAGTTATAAAAACGATAATATTATGTAACGTTAATTCATCCGAGACCGATTCAAACCGAGTCATAGTCATATCCCGAGACTGATTCAAGACCGAGTCATAGTCATATCCCGAGACTGATTCAAGACCGAGTCATATTCACTCCCGAGACCGATTCAAGACCGAGTCATATTCACTCCCGAGGCCGATTCAAGTCCGAGTCATATTAACTACGAGTCCGAGACGAGACCCAAGACCGTCAAAACTCGGTCTCGAGTACTACAGCCCTGCAATGAAGAGACCGCCTGTGTACGTTCGGGCGCTCGCGAACAAACACGTCCAATTCCATGAAGTCCACCACGAGTCTTAGGCCGCATCCCTCTCTTGTCTTTCCCCCCTTTCCACCATCGCCAACAGATGTCCGATTTCTTCCGGGTTCCGTGCCAGAGATGTATGTATGCTAATGCGGCCCCTTCACATCGCTGCGTCTAGCCCCTGCGTAGTGTGTGCTTGCCGGGGGACGCGACTTGCATGTTAAGCACCAACAGCTGACTCGCTGGAGCCTCATTGTAATGGAGCCAGTCATCGCCGGCTGCCAGGCTCCCAATTAGGCATGCATGCCTCCTGATCCAAGACGGGGGGGGGGGGGGGGGGGGGGGGAGCTGCCTCCAAAACTTCAGGTTCTCTCTCTCCAGCGGACTTCTTGTTTCTTCACTTCGGAAATCGCGCCGATCCTAAAATAAACTAATAACGGCCGCATGACCTACATATTCGTCCCGTTACATAATTCAGAGTCAAATATCTAGACTGTATAAATACCGCCTATTTACAGTAGCAATCTGGAAAGTCCATAATCCCCCTCACTGGAGAACGCCCCGCCGCTCACATCTTCAACTCAGCGGTTTGGTTCATTGTTGCTGGAGCGTCCCAAGCCCATTTGCTTCAAAGAGGGGGGATGAATTATCAGTAAATGAATACATCACTTGCTAATATCACTTCTAAGCTTGCCATGAGTATGGCTTTGAATGTGTGTTTTTCTTCCATCTAAGTTCTTTCCTTAACTCATTGTCAAATTAATGACTCATTATAATCAATCAGCTTTTGGCCGCGGTCCGCTGCTATAGACGCTTGGCCAGCTATTAATTGGAAAAATGAGTGTGTGTGTGTGTGGGAAGGGGAGGGGGGTTGATGATTTGCAGTCTTTTTCCCCCCTTTCTCCACCTCTGACAAATGAACAAAAGTTAGTTAATTAATGCTTTCGATTTCTCTGAGCTCTTCTAAAAGGCCTGAATCTCTCTTGTTTATTAAAGCCTGAGTGCTGATTTCATTGCCAACTGCATACAAGGCGGCCATGATGCAATTCCCCCGGTTCTGTGATTGCATTGCTGTTGAGCTATAAGGACCGGTTGGCAGTGGTGGAAGAAGTACTCTGATCCTTTACTTAAGTAAAAGTACCAATACAGCAATGTAAAAATACTCCATTACAAGTAAAAGTCCTGCATGAAAAATCCTACTTAAGTAAAAGTACATAAGTATTAGCAGCAAAATGTAGTTAAAGTATTAAAGTAAAAGTAGTGGTTTGGTCCCTCTGACTGATATTTTATTATATATGACATCATTAGATTATTAATACTGAAGCATCAGTGTGTAAGCAGCATGTTACTGTTGTAGCTGCTGGAGGTGGAGCAAGTTTGAACTACTTTATATACAGTTAGCTAGTTTAGTCCAATGGTTCCCAATCTAGGGGTCGGGCCCGTCAAAGGGTCACCAGATAAATCTGAGGGGTCATGAGATGATTAATGGAAGAGGAAAGAAGAAAAAACAAAGTTCTGATACACAAATCTGTTTTCAGTTTTTGGACTTTTGCACTAATCTTTGCTTTTTGCTGAAATATTGGATCATTTGAACATTTATTGAAATGAAACCATGTGAGGTTTAGAGGGAAAAATCACTATTTGGTGGAGCTGTTAACAACTCATAGACATCTGAAATGTGACCCGACTACACACTGCTTTTTGTAAGACGTCAAAAGCCAAAAAGGTTGGAAACCACTGGTTTCATCTTTAACAATGTGTTGTATTTTAAAAGCTTGTCATATTATCCATTGTGTCAAATCTCCATCTGAAAAGTAACTAAAGCTGTCAAATAAATGTAGTGGAGTAGAAAGTACAATATTTCCCTCTGAAATGTAGTGGAGTGGAAGTATAAAGTAGCATCAAATGGAAATACTCAAGTAAAGTACAAGTATCTCAAAATTGTACTTAAGTACAGTACCTGAGTAAATGTACTTAGTTACTTTCCACCACTGCCGGTTGGTCAGTGAAGAGTAACTGCGAGGAAGATCTGCTGGCATGCATTGTGGGAAACCATTTTCCATGACTTGGATGCAGCAAAGTAACTTTCGGTGTCTCGGGGGGTTTTGGCCTCTAATTTCCTTTCTCTCGATGGTTGCAGGAAACACAACCTGTTCATTCTTTTTTTAGAATGTGCACAGAAAAAAATGGGGCACAGTGGGGTTGAGTGGTGGGAGTTGTCGTCTCTGGGTACAGAGCAGCAGTAGCCTCAAAAGAGGGAAATACAAGGTGACATGGCACTGAAACTCTGTAGAGCAGTGGTTGTCAACGTGGGGTCCGGGGACCACCAGGGGTCCTCGAGGGGGTTCCAGGACGTCCCCAGCAAACTGATGAATTGTTAAACTTCACCATTACTTAATTTAAGTTAACACAATTAGAGAATGTAGAAGAATGATTGTTTTGATTATAGTTTCTCTCTACCTACAATACAGACAGTCATGGAATTCTGGACAAAATCATATCTAACAATAAATAATATTCTCAGCTTTGGGTCCAAGAGACAAAAATCTCATAAAATGGCAGTCTGTGGCTCTAATGTGGACTAAATTAGGGGTTCTTAATATGAAAAAAGTTGAGAATCACTGCTGTAGAGGAGGAGAAAGGCAGATTGGAGTTTTATTCACACATATTAGAAGAGGTTTCATGTGCATCCAAAAATATTTTTTTGTAGGAACTAGACAGCAACAGCAATCCACATAATCACCTAATCTTCATGGAGACCATGTTTGGCTGAAACGTTATTGTTGTCGTTTGTTTAATAAATTGTCCTTTTTTGGGAGCATAAAAACACTGAGCTGACATTCCTTTTTTGATTATGTGCGTTTTATTTACTCAAACATTCCTCGGAGAGCCGCTCTGGAGGCAGAAATAATGTCAATGGTTGAGTTAAGCCCCAGTGGGCGGAGCCATAGAGCCACAGTTTTTCTGGTTAAGTAAACATTACACTGAAGCCCATTGAAAAGGCAAGGGGTCAGAGAGGGGCTAGCTATTATTATCTGTTACTAACTGAATAGAATGCATTCTAGCCATACTAAGTTATGGTTAGCTAATTAGCCTATAGCTAATACAGTATGACCTTCCATTTTCAAACTAACCATACTAGCCTTTGGTTATCTAGGTAAGCTAGTTGGGAGCGTATCTATGTTCCCAGGGTCCTATGTTCCCCAGATTTATATGGCACACAATGGGAACATGACAAAGGGTCCTATGTTCCCCAGTTCTACATATGTGCTCTCCCAGGGTCCTATATTCCCAGGGTCCTATGTTTAACCCTAACCCTAACCCAACCCTAACCCTAACTAACCATATTAAGTGAATACAGAGCTGGGGAACATTTTTTTCAGGTTCCCATTATGTGCTATATAGAGCTGGGGCACATAGGACCCTGGTAACATAGGACCTTGGGAACATAAAACCCTTTGTCATGTTCCCATTATGTGCCATATAAATCTGGGGAACATAGGACCCTGGGAACATAGGACCCTGGTAACATAGGACCTTGGGAACATAGGACCCTGGTAACATAGGAATGACTCCTATCTGGGAAAGCTAGTTAGCTAGCTGCTGACCTTCCAATATCATGAATGCAATGGTCATGAGTATTATGAGGTTTGGCAATTGGCCACAGCTGGTCCAGATGAAAAAAAAAAAAATGTGGAAACTCCAACAGCAATGTTTCCTGGATATATTTCCTCCCAGTGGGTACCTTAAGGGGAAGTTTAACACACTTTATTCAGATCATACTTCACTTGATAAACACAAATATTGTAGCAGTAAGCCACAGACCAATATGACTGTAGGAATAAGGGTATCATGTTTTGCATAGATCAGTGCTGTTGCCAAAGATGATATGAATGGGAACATCCGTCCATGCGTGGAAGCATGAGCAGCGGTTGTAATTCTGAAAATTCTTCAACTGCCTTCGGTACAACTGCTGTCATCGCAAGAGGTACAAGTTTTCTCTCGAGTCAAGATTTACGCCGAGTGGTGGGATAACACAGTTCCTTCTTGCCATAGGAATTAACCAAAAGAATGCCTTAACTTCACTGCTGATATAAATTATGGCGGAACTGCTGTTTGCCGAGGAACGGGGCTGTCTGACTGCGGGGTGAGGAATTGACGGATGGGACGTCTAAGTGGTGGAATGAGGAGTCGTGGTAGAGCAGGACTCTTGAGAGTGGAAAGAGAGGTTTAAAAGTCCTTAGAGAAGGGCCGAAAGTGAGGGACAGTGCTGGAGAGATATTAGATTGGTGTCATGAGCGAGCACATCAGGGCACAGATAGCCTTCATCCCTTTATCTCAGCTCTCTCTTGACTACCCAAAGCTCTTTTCTTCCCATCCTTCTTGTTAACTTACACCCCCCCCTTCCCCCAAAATCACCTTTGTTTCCGGGCTTCGAGGTTTACCTTCTCATTCCCGTGATTTAGGAGAGTTTCCTCTTTTTTGCTTGAAGTCCTTCGCCGAGAACTTCAAAACGCCGTTAAGCTGACAGATCGGGTCCAAAAAAAAGTGTTCGAAATCCTCGGTGTGTGTTCCTCCAAGTCCATAACGATAGAGCATCTAGTTGATGAGCAATCCGCGTGAATCGAGAAAGCTCCTAGTCCTCCCTCGGCTTTAAATTCGTACACCTTGTCAAACATGACACTCAAATACTGACAGATGCTGTTTACATCATGCCGAGTTATCTTACCCCAGATGCGTTGTTAAGAAGTACATATCCAAGGCAATAGATAGTTATTGCTTCATTTGGCAGGGAGTAGTGTGCGGAGAGGCTCGGGGGTGTGCAGGGACTTACCTCTACCGGAAAACTGCAGAAACTTAAACTTCATCCAAACAAATAAAAGCTTAAGTGTTGCTGGGATTTGTTCAGTAATTAAGTTTATTGATTCACCATCTCGCTGAGTTTTTATACGCTCATTTTCTTTCGGTTGCGCTCTCGGAGAAAAGACACGGAGATGCGCTTTTGTTTGACGTCTGGGATTCGAAGGCCGGTACTTCCATGTGCCAAGTGGCCGTTTAGAGACTTACGACTCTGGGAAATAGCTCTCTTTCCCACACCGGCTGAGCTCCACCTTGTTGTCTTTTGCGCCGCAGATATGATCAGTTGATATTTGCCGAGTTTTCTTAGTCTTAGGAGGCATGGTTAGGGGGTGCAGTGTGGTATCTCTGATCTTACTAGGTGAGGGAAGGAAATGGATACGTTGTTTTTCTTTGTATCTACCTCCAGCCTACAAAAGCAAACACGCCGGGGGGTAGCGGGGTTCCTATGCCCCTGGAGCCTATGAGTTGCTCTGTAACAAAGGCCAGGTCATTCATGTGGCAGAGAGCAGCATTTTCCTGCAAATCAATCTTTCTAGGACTTTTTCAGTTAGCCAGTGGGGAGATATTACTCTTGCTTTGGATGACTTAGTGAAATCAATATTCTTGCTCGTCGTATGGCTCTTATACCGTGTCCAAAAAACCCTTTAATATTCAGATATACAGTGTTATCCTATCTGACACATACAAGAATAAGTTGCTTTTCATGATCATGTAGAAAAACACTGTAGTTCCTCTCTCAGCATGAATTACAAAATAGTATGGTGAAGCAGCTTTCTGTTCTTATGGACCAAAGGTTTGGAACAAACTCCCATTACAAATAAGACAAGCAACTTCTGCTGATAGTTTTAAGAAAACAGCTCAAAACCCATTTTTATGACCTTGCTTTTAATTAATTCAACCTTTTTATTTTAGCACCATTGTTATTAATTTATACTTATTTTATATTTCTTATACTTGTTTTATAATTCTTGTACTTGTTTTATGCTTTTTATATCTTAGGATTGTTTTTTATCATTATTTATTGATTTTTATTGTGTCTCTAGTAAAGCACTTTGAGCTGCATTTTATGATATGAAAGGTGCTATATAAATAAAGTTTTTTATTATCATTATTATTATTATTATTACTTGTCCATTGGGTATAACTGAAAATACCGGACTTTGAAATTCATGGTTAAAAGTTGTGGAAGAACGAAGACAAAAAAATCAAGCATTTTGCTGATTTCCAAACTCTTATGTAGCTCACTGTGTAATAGAAGTGTGGTTTTTTTTTCAGTTTTAAATGCTGTACAAAGCCCCTTCAGCCCACTGTTTTGGCTGCGGTTCAGCTTCACCGCTTAATGATGATAGCATTGCACAATAAGGGGTGTTCGGGGAGGAAAAAAGGACAATGAAAAGCCACTGCTGTGTCTGTCCCTGCTTATTCACAGTTGTGTCGCTACCGTGAGCTTATAGCCTCATGAAACACAAATGCCGTATTGTGCTATGATGATAGAGGGCTACCTGTCTTTGGTGATTCCTCGCAAAAACCCGCTCCCCCCGTGACTCTCCTTTTTTGCGAGAATTGGGGCTGAGACTGACACACTCATTTGTGTGAAGTGGCGACAGGCTGGAGGCTCAGCGGGATTTCTCTGTCAAGCTCCGGATCAGGATTCGGCGCTGTATCTGCTTTGTAGTCTCTGCTTCACTCTCATGCCACAGATCCCCGCGGTGTGAGCGCTTCGTGTGAAGAAAGAAGTCCTAAATTAGACTATGTCACGTTTAAAAAAAATCACATCTCCTGTGATTCCAGTGCACATCACAAAACATGAAGTTCTCCTGATTAATTTGAACGTTTTCGCATCTTTTTACTCCGTTCTCATTAACTGTACACGGGTTTGGATTTTAATTCCTCAGTCGGTGTGAAGGAAGGAACAAACACCAGGTGTTTCTCAGCAGACGCATTCTAAATCTCATCTGTGTCGGTGGCTTTTCGCTGATGCTGAGAGATGAAGTGCATTAGAGTCTCGGGGAAGCGGATGTGCTTTGATTTACGGCATCGCGCCTTCTAAAGCACCTGACGGGCGAGGCGAGGAGGGGGGAGAAAGAGCAAGAGAGCACCCTGGGGTGGCTCAGTCAGGTGGCATTCATAAGCTCTGAGTGACAAAATCTTTAGCTAGTGTTATTGAACATACTGAAGATCAACTTAAAACCAAACCATGGGTTATCAAAAATGCATCATATTTGCTTTTTTTTTTTCAGTATTTTTTAGTCTCAAGGCCTTAATTGTGGTTTATAGTCAGAGCTGGACTGCCATAGTCTGAACTGCCATGCTCTGTGCCAGCATTTGTCAGTAAGTGAATATGACAGTTTACCAATACATCGGATCTGAAGTGTCCTATCCCTTGTGCTGTGACAGTGTTCTGCCCAGAATACTGAATAACCCAGATTGCATTCGCTATCCTCCTGCACCCTGCCTTTCCCCCATCTTCCAATCAAATTAAAGCTGTTGTGAGATGCCTACTGCGGTACTTCATACTCTAACTTTGTCAAGTGTCAGACGGTAGACTGTGTCGAGGTCCGCGGCTACATATCAACCATTTTCATTATCAACAGCTCACACCTTGAGTGCAAAAAAAATGAGATTTCTTTTGTGTCAACCGCTAGGCCCTGCAGTGCTGTCTCTGGATTTGCTTTTACTAGGATTGCAGGGGCAGCTGCATCAGAAGGTGCTATCGAATTGGCAGCATATACAGTGCATGCATAAGTGTGTTCAAGTAAAGGAAGAAGAAAGGTAAACAAGTGGAAATTTGCTTAGTGCTAATGGCGACTGGCTAAGGCTGACAGTCACCAAGCTGAAGTTGTGAAGTGTGATGTGGTCTATAAAAGGTTACTACCACAGGCATTTCAGACATGGCAGTTCAACAAGGACCTAGTGAAAATCCTACAGTCTCTTACACCAGTGGTTCTCAACATGGGGTCCGGGGGGTTCCAGGGGGTCCCCCAGCAAATTGATGAATTGTTAAACTTCACCGTTATTTCATTTACAAGAAGTTAACACAATTAGAGAAAGTAGAAGAAAGACTATTTTGAGCATATCTTCACTGTTATCTCTCAACCTACAATACAGATAGTCATGGAATTCTGCAAAATCATATCTAACATTAAAAATATTTTCAGATTTGGGTCAAATGGGGGGTCCTTGGCCCTAATGTGGACTACATTAGGGGTCCTTGATATGAAAAAGGTTGAGAATCACTGTCTTGGACACATCAGCACATGGAGATACTGGACCTTCTGGGAAGAATACAACCATCATCCCTGGATTTCTTCTTCTTTTGAGGAGGCAGAAGTGATTCGAATTTGATCCCATGTCATCATTCCCCATGTTGGCACCAATACCTGATATATATTTTATCTCTCTCTCTCTCTCTCTCTCTCTCTCTCTCTGCTTACAGCCACACTCCAGGTGGAAATCACCCCGACACAAGGAGAGATCAGTGTGGGAGAGTCCAAATTTTTCCTCTGCGAAGGTAAGAGTGACGCACAACATGTAAGCTGACTCAGGGTTACATTTACATGTTAGGAATGTAGCTCATGCTCTTATTCAAAGACACTTGCACAAGCACAAATAGGCTGAGTCAACACTGGGTATCAACATTTGAGTATGTTTACACATGTTAATCGGGTTATGCTAAAGGCATTTACATGACAATTTTAATAGCTGGAGTATTGTCTTACTTGGATTACATAATCACTGGAATTATTAGTGTGCATGTAAACATACTGTCATCACAAGAAGCCGAGTGATAAAGAAACTCGAGGAACCGCGAGACAATGCGAAGAGGTCGAAACGGAGGAAATGATTCAGCGGTGTTTTTCAGAGGAGGAGCTGGTGGGAGGCTAAGATCACAGTCAAGCACAGGTAGGAGAGCGAGGGCTCGGGAGAGGCAGGGGGTGAGGTGCAGCCTGAAGAGATAATAATAGAAAGGCGCTGGAGTCGGCAGGTTTCACCGAGAGAAGGAGTGCAACTCGGTGTGGTCAGTGTCGGGTTGGAGGTGTCGGGGCGGACGTCCGTGTGTGTAGGTGTCAGCCGGACGCGCGGGTTGTCCGAGATAAGGCTGCGTTTCCATGGCCGGAGCAGCCTGGCTATTGGTCCTATTCTGGGTAAGGTCTTACTCAGGTTAAGCTGTTTAGATGAACCTTTGATTCCCTGTGACGGACTCTCCCTGTTAGTATGAATAAACCAATTAACAGAACACCTCCCCTCCCTCTTTGACTGAGCAATAGTAGGTTCATTCTAAGGCTGGGTATTGGCAAGGACCTCACGATACGATACGTATCACGATACATGGGTCACGATATGATATGTATCACGATACATTGCGATACGATACATATTGCGATACATTGCAATACTCTACATAATTTACTGAAAATTTAAAAATAGAGCTGAAAATACAACTTGCTGTGTACCACCTGGGTAGTCTAATATGTACATCACATTATATTGATAATTCAGCAGACAAATTGAGTCAAAACTATTTAATTCAAAGGGATTTGAGGGAAATTTAAGGACATTTCAAATCCGTTTAAAACATGAATAATTTTTTGAATGTATCGATACGAGGGGCTGGAAAATTGATACAGTATCATGGAAAAAAAATATTGCAATACTCTGTTCGCTGTTATCGATTTTTTTGCACAGCCCTAGTTCATTCAAATACAAGGGAAACAAATGATGATCCCAATAGTAAGTACCAGTTGCCCCCATTCTGTGTGACTTTGTCCAGACGGTGAAAACCAAAAGTAAAAGCAGTAAGATGTTTCCATGCCACAGTAACCGGTGTAATATGGGAGTAAGCAGGGCAGCGTTTACCCAGGTTATTTTAACCCAGTTCTGACGTTTACATGTCGACCTAAAACCAGGTTACTCGACTAGTTAAGAAGAGAATTGTCTGTGCATGTACATGTAGCCAATTAAAGACAACCTGTGTGTCAACAGAGGGAAAAAAGGTGTAGTTGAACCCCATTAGCATACCACAGGGAGTATTACCTAAACATCTGAAGTAACCCAACATAAGGGTTGCTTTGGTGGTGATCAATGTGCCATGTAGCCGGGGCTCAGTTGTTATAACCTGGAGTTCAATGAAAATATTATCAAAGGGCCCAGTCTTTTAATAGGGTTGGCCATTGTCTGTATTTTATCAATTCAAATTCTAATCCTGCTTATCAATTGTATCTCTTAGATCACTGTATTTTTCGACAGAAGTGAAGAGTCTCTTACAAAAGCACCGTTTTAATTAGTATGTTGTTGAAGATAATTTTTAAACTAAAAACGGCTTTTTAATCTCTTTCAAAGAGCATTCTTTCTTTGGCTTTGTTTTAAAGCTTGGATGTCAGGGCAAGCCACACTGATGTGTCTCCACAGAAATGTAGCTAAATAAGCAGTTGTGCTAATGGTTGCATGGGGGTCCAGGGCGGCCAACTGCAACAACAGTGGTCAGTTGCCTCCCACTACTGGCCTGTTGCTACACTACTTCAGTGGAAGACTCCTGGTGAGAAAGAAGCTATGAAAACAAAGCTCAGTATCCTTGCGAGTGTGGAAGGTCAAGAACTGACTTTTTTTTTTTTTCTTACTTCACGAAGTGATTTTTCTTTTTTTGTTCTATGAAAGAGTACAGCTTCAACTTGAACTCTCCTCCAGTTGAAAAGGATGTCAAAATGCCTTTAGGGGCCTTTATATTCCATAATAGATGAGATGGCATCAATATGTTTCAGGGAAAGAAAAATCTTTGTGGTTGTACCTGACTTTATAAAAGCATGAATGAAGTGGAAAATTTCTTCAAAGTTGTTAAATTTTTTTCTTTGAGTGAAAGTTAGCCTCTATTGAATGAATCTCATGTTGTAGTTAGTAAATACTGTGTTTTGGCTGGAATATTGATTCTGAATTCTTCTTGAAAAAGGACATCTATAGGGAATAACAATCGGGTGTCTTGGTAGCAGGATTCCTTGATTGGTACATTGGTCGGACTAATAAAGGTAGAGCTTTAATAATGCTTATTTGGCATTGCTTCAGTCTGATTTATGTTCACTTGCAGCATACCTTGGATAACATGACATGAGGAGCGCTTGGTTGCATGCCATAGCCTCTCTCTATTTTCCCATTTTCAAGTATAGTGTATCTAACAAAGCAGAATTGGGAAACAGAACCATACATCTTGAGAGTTTCCTTGCCTCCTCGCCTCATTCTCCTTCTTGTTTTTCCAGTGGTGGGAGATGCTAAAGACATAGACTGGTACGCCCCCAGCGGGGAGAAGATCCTCCCGAACAGGCAGGACATTTTCGTGAGCCGCAGCGATGAGGCCACGTCCACCCTCACCATCTACCACGCCAACGTGGACAGCGCTGGCATCTACAAGTGCGTGGCCAAGAACGGCGAGAAGGAGGCCCAGGCCACCGTCCAGGTCAAGATCTTCCGTAAGTTTCGCCGCCTACTACTTCGTCCTTTCCGATGTGTTGCCTCAGGACTCGTTTTTCCTCTGCTTTCAGTGTCACTTGATGGCCCCCTTTTCCGTGGCATTAGTTTATTTTTGTGGAGCCACCGGGGGCCACTTGGTGTAAAAAAAAAATGTCGATGTGAAAATCTGTACTCTCAGTTTTGCAAAGTGTGCCTTTGGTTTAACAATCCAATGCCTTCAAAGTAACTTGTCCTGTAGTGAATGGACACTGCTACTGAGACTATAGAGCCAATTATAATAACACCAGAAGTGAGGCAATTTGGCCTTCAAAATAAAAGTACCACATTTGCCACTATTATGATGCATTGAACTTCCCAGTAGTTAATTATTATTATTCTTTGCAAAGACATATTATATGCTTTTATTCTAAACCCCAAATTGCCTAACTTCCAATATTATCTCAGGCTATCTGTGGTCCGCTTGCTACTAGAAAGGTACTTTGAGCGCATGGATTGCTAAACCATGGGTTTTAAAACAGAGTATGGGTTTCCATGCTGACTTTTTTCAATCAAGTGGCCCCCAAGGGCTCCATAGATTTTTCATGAATTGGATATAAAAGGTGATGAACCACTCAGGACATTTGTACAATGACATGGCTCATGTCATCTAATAGTGAAATCTGACAATAAAGCCAGAAAGAGGCTATGAAGGCTGAAAAACACATCATTTCACTGCTGATTTTCCTTTGAGCAGCTACAAATTCCCATAACAAAGTGGCAGCAGAAAGATCAAGTCAAAAGAATCTGTTGTTTTTATGGTTATGATTTGACGTAAGGGGATCACCTACGTTCATAATAAACATGTATTCTTTATTATATATGTACCAGTTAAGAGACTTGGCTGTTATTTTACCAACAGCTAGGAAGTGTCAGTGAACAAAAAGCCAAAATAAGTAGAATGTAAATTTTTAATCGCCACAGAAAAGCAGAAATATGCTAAAAAGGCTGTAAAGGTCAAACAACAGGTTAAATAATGAAACATATTCAAGAAAATTGTTCATCCAAAACCCTCTGAGTCTTCCTGGTAAAATTCCCAAACTATTTGGTAACACTTTACAATAAGGGTACACTAAGTTAAGGGTTAGTGAATGCTTAATAAGCATTAACTAACCTTTAATTAACAGTTAACTAATGTGTAATTTACTAATGGTGTTCATGTTAACTAAGGTATTAATTTATACATTATTTAATGTTTTATAAAGATGACTATTAAATAATGTATAAATTAATACCTTAGTTAACATGAACACCATTAGTAAATGATTACCAGACACATTAGTTAACTGTTAATTAAGGGTTAGTTAATGCTTATTAAGCATTAACTAACCCTTAGTGACCCTTATTGTAAAGTGTTACCAACTATTTTAATAACTATTTAATAATATGGCTCCAGATACAGTACCCCCCTTTTACTGCAGCCTTAACCAAGTTTGCCATTGATTGCTTTGTATTTTCCTTACCTTGACTACCTTCCCACGCTATCTATAAATATATAAAAACTGTCATAATAAACACCCATATGGAGAGCCAACATCTCAACCATATGGTGTCTCATTACACTGCTAATGAAGTGTAAAGTTTGGATCCTGTCGTCATTCTCCTTTTATGCAATGCAAATGTATTATGGAACATGAAAGCTTTCACCTTCGGAAATTCAGACTTGTTTGTTCTTCTTCTTCTCCCTCCAGAAAAGATCACCTTCCAGAACGCTCCCAACCCGCAGGAGTTCAACGAGGGCGACGACGCCGACATAATCTGCGATGTGGTCAGCTCGCCGCCGCCCACCATCATTTGGAAGCATAAGGGATCCAAGATCCAGGTTGCCAAAGATGGTGAGACAGTAAATAAAAATGTGCCAATGCTCGAGCTGCCTCCTCACCCTCAGCCCTCAATCCCCGGCTCTGATCTCGCAGCCCCGCTTCCCTGAGCTTTCACCTCCCTGCCAACCCTTTGTTGATTCACACTTTCCAATCAATTTGCGACACTCCATTCCTCACCTCCGTCTCCTTCTGCCCGTCACCCGTGAGCACAGCCATGCATTTTTGAGTTTTTTGACCTCATAGATGACGCGTGAACGGGGAAAATTGTGTTTTTTGGCCCAGAAAGAACTGGATATTGTCACTAGAAAAAGACGTCTGAGAGCAGATAGGAGTTTTTTATTCTACAGACGTTTCTCGGATGCAGAGCTGCTTTTGAAGCAGAAATAATATCAAACCGCAAAGTATCACCATTTTCCTGGGTAAGTAATGTTAGACTGAAGCTCAGTGAAAAAGACATGGAGTAAGAGAGTAGCTAATATTATGAAGCCTAGAGCTCTTGCTTCTAACTGAAAAAAGGCAATCTAGCCATA
This sequence comes from Centroberyx affinis, assembly GCF_046629955.1. Lineage (NCBI taxonomy): Eukaryota > Metazoa > Chordata > Actinopteri > Beryciformes > Berycidae > Centroberyx > Centroberyx affinis. The sequence goes on along the minus strand of NW_027279394.1, from coordinate 68,813 downwards.
CTAAGTTATCTAAGTTATCTCCTCTGAGTGGCAATGCACAATGCACTTTTTACATTTAATTTGCACATTAATACATTTACATTTAATTTGCACATTAATAGCAATATCTTGCCTTACAGTTAAAAATTCTACTTTATTCCATTCTATTTATTTTTTACCTAGTATAGTAGTTGTAGTGTAGTGTAGTATAGTAGTTGTATAGTATATAGTAGTTGTATAGTTTATAGTAGTTGTAGTGTAGTTTTTGTGTATATATATATATATATATATATATTTTGTAATTCCGTGTTCTGACTTTTTACCTACCTCATTGTGTGTGTTTTTCCTCATTTATGTGAATTTGCTGCTGCAACACTGTAATTTCCCTTTGGGGATAAATAAAGTACTCTATCTATCTATCTATCTATCTATCTATCTATCTATCTATCTATCTATCTATCTATCTATCATCTAGGTTAGCTAGTTAGCCTAGCTGACATTCTAAATTCAAACTAACAATATTAGCCTCTGGTTATCTAGGTAAGCTAGTTAGCTAGCCTGCTCACCTTCCAACATCACCAGAGTTCCTTCTTTGCCATTCAACTCACTGGTTAGCTACCTTGCACTCCAAAAAAAATTTGGCTTCAAGGTTTAATTCAACCAATGAGATTATTTCTGCATCCAGAACACTGTTGCCAACTTGGTGACTTTGTCACTAGCTTTAGCAACTTCTCAGACCTCCTGGTGACCTGATTTCTCAAAAGTGACTAGTGATACATCTAGCAACTTTTTCAGACCATTGGGAAAAATGTTCATGTGTTGCCTCCCAAAGCATTTGGTGACAAATTGGCACAGCTGATGCTAATTTGCACTGCTTGCTTGTCTAAAAAGCAGCATAGCCCCTTCCACTAAGAGAGAGAGAGAGCATGAACAGTGTAGCAAATAATATTCACATGCAAATTAGCATATGACTTCATTTGGCGACTTGTAGAAACTTTTTGAGCAGCCAATAGCTACTTTCCCTGGGAGAGAGTTGGCAAACACCGGTCCAGAACAGCTTTGCCTCCGAGAAATGTTTGTATAACTAAAACTCCAATCTGCTGTCTTAGGGCTGAGATGGAGATGAGACAGGGGACGGGACAAAGGATTTTGTTTTTCCTCTTGGACTGGGACTATTTTAACCTTAAAGTACCCCTCCCTTAGTGACCGCTGGAGAGCCTGGAGTCACCGCAGCGTTATGGTGTGCCTGCCTTATTCTTGGACTCCGGACAAGGAATGTGTTTTTCACTGGAAAAACCACTAATTGTAACCGACACTGAAAGCTCAAGCTGCTTATGTAATTTTCCTCAGAGCTCCAGTTGACCTTACCATATCAAGAGCTGTGCGCTGTATTGTTATACCTCACTTTACAACTGATATTTTTCACCCTAACACGATTTGTTCAAAAAAGGATTTTAGCTTTTTGCTTTTCCTCCAATACATTTTCACCAAGCCTTCAAAAGAGGTGCTGCCTGAACATGGTTTGACAATGTTTTTACACTTGCTACCAGGACGTTGTACTAAAAGAGGATTCTCTACTCATTTCTATGCGTTGTGACGTCATTCTATTACAGCGGTACAAGCTCACACCTGCCTTTGATTGATTGACTTTATTCGATAAATTCAAATACAATATACAAATGTACAATACTGTGCAAAAGTCTTAGGCACCCTAGATTTTTGATATACATTTCTTAGAAGTCTTAGATGTTTATTTGTTTTCTGCATTAGTGTGTCAGTAGATTGCTGTTTATTGTAAATTTTTGATATTAAGAAACTAAAATTCATCAGGATATCGCAATAAAGTCACATGACTTATTTCCATTGCGGTCCTGAGGTCTAGGCTAGGAGGCAGGCAGGATAAGGGAGTGACATGTATATGCTACTAATATCCCATATATACACTAAAACACCTAATAAAAACATCAATATTATACAATCATGAAAATAATGAAAAAGCACACATGTTCAGAAACCAGTCCAAACTTAGTATAGTGAAACATCTTTTCTAGGACAGTTCTAACTTACTCAGCATCCATTTTTTCCAGTTGTTTTACATGGATCATGTTTCACATTCACGAGACTTCAGAATAAGCCTTTTTTTTTTTCAATACTGTGACATCTATTCCACTGTGGTCACATTTATATTCAGACCAGTGGCTCTAATCTCACCTGTGCTATTACAGACACTGAACTATATAAAAAGATGTCCAATTTTTTAGCCTAATCTTAACCTGACCTACTGATATTTTAATTTAGCTGCTAACCATTTCTGCTTTCCATTTGACAAACTCAATTCATTTCCAGTTCCATGGAAGTATTAATTGCACTTTACAGTTTTGGAAGGCCCGCACTCCTCTAATTAGACTTGAGACAGCTCCTCAGTTTGGTGTTATGTTAACACTAGAAAGACCAAGCCACAGTCAGTTGAGAGCTGCTTTGAATTTTAGAATTGTAATATCTCAGCTTTAAAATGTCCCTCTTTAACTGTACCGAGACCTGCTTTCTGTATGAACCAGTGTTGTTAGATTTTCTAAATCAGACAAGGAAATAGTGATCAGAGTTATTTTTCCTCTTCAACTGGATTACTGGCCTTTTCGATACAGAAACCCCACAGCCCTTTCTAGTGTTAAACTATCATATAGCAGAACATGCCCCGCCTTTTGGATTTTCCCTGTTCTACTAACCAGAAATAGCTCCAGCTCTATTTTTAACTCGGTTCCCATGAGGGGCAAATACAGCATTCCCCTGGACAAGAAGTATTTAACTCTTTTTTTTTTTTCAACCCATATAGGCCAAGTTGAGCGATTTGAAATCGTCCGTTGAGTTGTCCGATTACAATCTGCGATGCTCCATCAGTGACTGTTCCGTATCTGGCTTTTTCTGTTTCAGTACGATTCAAGATCATGGACAACAACCACCTGCAGATCCGCGGCATCAAAAAGACGGATGAGGGCATGTACACCTGCGAGGCGCGTGTCATGGCCAGGGGAGAAATCGACTTTAGGGCGATCAAGGTCGTCGTTAACGGTGAGCAACTGCAACTCCCCTCGCCGCCTTCCGCTCTCTGCCCACGCTGTTGCTCAGGATATGCTCACTTAAACCGTATACAGGTTTTACAAACAAGTTTTGTAATGAAATTTAAACGAGAAATATATTCTTTAAACCAGTGATTCTCAACCTTTTTCATATCAAGGACCCCTAATTCGGTCCGCATTAGGGCCACGGACCCTCTTTTGATGAGATGTTGTCTCTCGAACCCAAATTTGAGAATATTTGTATTGTTAGATATGATTTTGTCCAGAATTCCATGACTATCTGTATTGTATGTAGAGAGATAACAGTGAAACTATGATCAAAACAGTCATTCTTCTACATTCTCTAATTGTGTTCACTTCTTGTAAATGAAGTAATGCTGAAGTTAAACAATTCATGAATTTGCTGGGGACCCCCTGCAACCCCCTCAAGGACCCCTTGTGGTCCTTGGACCCCACATTGAGAACCACTGCTTTAAACTGTCAGTTAAGGGAATAGTAAAATCATTGGCCTTTAAGACATATTACCTTCTGACCTGCAATAAATCAAATCCCAGGAAAGACCTATCAGACACCGGGTGTTTAGAACAGCAATGCTTTCATGAACTGGCCATATTGTAGGTTCAATCACCATTATGTTATATCAATTGCCAATAGAGAGTAGCATAATGCAGTGGTTCTCGACGTGGGGTCCGGGGAACCACCAGGGGTCCTTGAGGGGGTTCTATATAGATAGTCATGGATTTCTGGACAAAATCATATCTAGCAATAAAAATATTCTCAGATTTGGGTCCGAGAGACAAAATCTCATCAAATGGGGGTCCGTGTCCCTAATGTGGACTAAATTAGGGGTCCTTGATATGAAACAGGTTGAGAATCACTGGCATAATGGACACTCATTTATTTGACAATTTCATGGATTATTAATATAACTTTCTCTAATGTTACAAACGCATTGTGGGGAGAAATTCGAAACCACTCCTCGCAGAATATTGTTTTCATGCGTGCACTGCTCATGTCACATTTCATCGAATGAATTTCTAGGATTTCTTATGCACTGAACAGATTCAAGTTAGGATTCTGCCTCTTCAGAATAACTCATGCTTTCTTATACAGTTGCTCTATGTTCTGTATATATATCAGTTTTCTTAATCATTTCTCTATTTCAGTTCTTCCCAGTATCCGTACCAGGCAGTCAGAAGTCAACGCCACAGCAGACATCGGCAGCTCTGCTATGTTGGCCTGCGATGCGGACGGCTTCCCCGAACCCACCGTCACCTGGGCCCGGTATGCCATCCACTGTTGTCATTGCCCTGTATTGATGAAGCACCTCAGCGTAGGGGCACCATGATGAGGTTCAGGTCTTGCTTCTTTTTTCGAGCTGGTAGAGACTCAGTGTCTTGATCAAAGACACTTGGGCAGGGTTTAGGCTGGAACCTTCCACGGTCTCCCGAACTAACCCCAACCCCCCGTCATCGCCAAATCATGGGGGGGCCGATTCAGATCTTGACTCGGCAAATGCCAATGCGCGAATATAAATAGTCTTCCTGCCATGCCGTGGTCAGGTAGGCGGGGCCTCTGGGGACGTGTGTGGTCCTCTGTCTCCAGCTGCCTGGCGCAGTTCTCAATGGCAGTGACTAGGCACACCAAAGAATATACACTATGGGTGTTTTCACGCTTGGTCCGCTTCAGCCTCTCAAGTGGAGTCAGTCCAATGGTGTAACAACATGTGAACACATCAAATGAACTCAGGCCCCTCTAAAACGAACCAAAAACTCAGACCACCCCAGGAGGTGGTCGGATTTCGGTCCGTTTGTGGTCCGCCTTGTGGTCCGATTGATTAGTGCAATGTGAAAACAAAGCGCCCCCAGTCCGCTTTGTTGGCCGTTTGGCCTTTTTGCTCTACGCCTTTTTATCGTGAGGCTTGCCATACATACTTAGCTGCAATGTCCCGTGACCACATGTGGAAAAACAAAGACAATGGCAGTTCGTGCGGAGCGAGGGGTCGTGTGGACTCGGGCAATTCTGGTTTCCCCAACTCTATTTCTCAACGGCTTCAAAAAATGTACCATGACAAAATGATACAAACATTCGCAGTGGCCATCTTGAAGAAAACCGGCCATAATGCAATGTTACGCAGGCGGGGTGTTCTGAAGAAACTGTGGCGTGAACAACAAGTGGTCTGAGATCTCGTCAATGCTTGTGGACCAGAATAGAGCTGAGAGAGCTGAGTCCTCTTCTGAGTCCACGATCAAGGACTGTTTTCCATCACATTGTTCTCTAAAAGTCATCAGGATGTCGAACGCACAAAAACACATTTATTGGAACAGGAAGAACAATATCGTCCCGTAAACATTCAATTGGCATGCGATACAAAGTGCTGGTACCAAGTTTCAAGGCAACGAGCAGTGCAACTGCAGAGCGGCTTGCAGGGGAGTTTAGCAGAAAGCAGCTGTCATTAAGAAACTTGTCCGTTGAAATAAAACATATTTTTGATAAATAGTGCAGTGGGTGCTTATTGGAAAAGCTGCCTAAATCATTTCAGATGTTTTTATCCAGTTAATATCCCCAGGGGCGTGTTGCCAACTCAGTCTTTGTGCGCTGTCGCTGTCGTTTGTGCAAAAAGTGAATTAAAGGAGCACAGTGTGTTTAAAGGCAATGCCTCAGCAGAAACACGTGGAAAAGAGAAAAGTCCATGGTCTGGTTATCCAGCATATCAAGGTTTGAATAAAAGAGGTTTTAAATCAGGGTCATACTGCTTTTGAGCTTGTAGAAAAATGTTCATAAATGTTTGTACCTTTATAGCTGTTCATCACCATATTCAAATGTGTGAATGTGCAGAGAACATTTTAAAGAGCATTTTTTGCTACGCTATCAAGACCCTGATTTAATTGCATACCTGTGCGCACAAAAGCATGTCGAAAATACTCAAGTCCAGATTAAGATTGCGTTGCGAGGGCAATCTGCACATTTTTTTGCATTCAGTTGCTTGAACTAAGAGCGCCTAATTATAGTTTTTGCCTAATTCATTAAGAAATAAATGCCAATCAAGTTGTAGTGCAAACAAGTCCTCGAAACCGCACGAGCAAATAGCCCCTTCATCACCCACTGCAAGCGCAAATTGTGCTTCGGCTGTAAGACTGATCCACCAAGGCTTGGCCCCCTTTGCGCCCTAAAGCCCCTTTATAATTGGAGTGTTCTCTGATCAGATCTGTGATTCTAGGATGGAAAAGCCTCTCCCCTGTTTGTCTGACTCGCTGGCTAACCCTTGCAGCAGTGATAGCGGCCATTCGGAACGGCTGAACTCTTTACTCCACCTCCACCAAGGATCTTATATCCACAACAACAATTTGGGGGACTTTGTGTTGCGAAGTGCTAGTGAATCTTGGCACAGTCTTGATTTGCATGGCCTCACCATGCAAATCAAGTCCATTTTTCGTTTTTTGCTATTAGGCAGCTTTCTGCTCTTCGGGCACAGTTGTTGAATAGCATGGCATGTTGATTTGATCAGTTTGGCGATACAGCATGCACTCTTCCATGCACAATCCTTTGGCCCCAGTGTACACATGAAATAGTGTATTCCATGGTTTGCGTTCAATATTATCGTTTATCGTCTTTCAGTGGAATCATATCGTGATGATATGAAGATATTTTAATATCGTGACACACGTTTCTGCTGTCTAAATTGATGATGACAAGCAAATTTTACTTAAAAACTCTGATAAAATGAGGTATGGTAGGAATATTATTTGAAAATTTCAGTTTTGTTTGACATCACACGTAACATTACCATTTGGTTCAATGAGATGAACATTAATTTGATTATTTAACGTGATTTTGCATACATGAACCATATCGTGATATATATTGCTATCGGGAAAAATCCTTATGATTATCATGATATTGATTTCAAACATATCGCCCAGCCCTAGTTTGCGTATCTCAAACCGCGTTAAGACCCACGCAGCTTCACGCGGCCCATGACAAACGCGGTGCCCAAAACCCCCACGGCCTCCGATGCTTGATCACAACTCAACGGTGACAAGTTAAATAAATAATCTCCATGCATCTGTTTGTTTCCATGCACTGTCATCTTTACTGCCGCATCACTGACTGCTGTCACCGAGCGGCAGAGGGATCTTTAAATAAGGCATAGATCGCAGAGATTAAAAAGACTCTCGAAGACGGGTCACCCCACAGCTGTCTTTCGTCGCGGCACAGCAACTCCGGCCGGTCGATCTGGCCGGAGGAGAGCCGGGAAGACGGACAAGGGATGGCAGGGAGGATGGATGGGCGAGGCGGCAGGAGAACAGAAGGCTAAGGCTCTATTTGTTCTGGTTTCCTAGGGCTGCTGACAGCGCTGTCATTCGTTATCCGCCCTGCAGATGCTTCAGGGGCGGCTGCCGCTTACAAGCTCGGACATAATTCGACGGGTCCTACGAACGACGTTTGCTTATAGGGTTAAAGCGAGCGTTCAAAATTGCCGATCGCGGCCCTCATAAGAAACGCAGAGGCCAGGTCTAAAAAAGGGAGCCGAGACAAAGGAAAGCTTCGGATGCAGTTTCTACATTCGAGATGTTCTCAGAAGCGTAGAGGGCAGCTATTTTTTTTTCTCTGCCAGCCTTTTTTTTTTTTGTGTTTTTTTTTTTGTTTACCAGCTGCTCTCTGACTCAGATAAAACCCCATACACATCATTGTCAGTGAGTTAAGAAACTTATTTGTAGGCCCCCTCAAGTTGTGTAAGCAAACGCTGGCGATGTGAACCCCGCGTGTCTTTCTCTCCCCCCCCCCCCCCCCTCCCCTCTTCCCCCTTCCCCTCTCCTACAGTAACAACGTTGTCCTTGAAACGGATGATAAGTACAGCCTGAACGAGGATGGCTCGGAATTGATAATAAAAGATGTCAAGAAAGTGGATGAAGGAGATTACACGTGCATTGCCAAGAACAAGGCGGGGGAGAAAGCCGAGGAAGTCAGCCTGAACGTGTTCGGTAAGAGAATAACTCCATTTCCTTACAGTAGCGAAAAAGAACACTGTTTGTAACTGTCTGGCTTTGGCCTTTTCCTTTGCACTTATTGACATTTGCTATGCCTTTCTCTACAGTTTTTCCCAGTAGTTGAGCACAAGGGTTATGTAGCGTTAAGCATACAGTTTAAAGGAACGCGTGTCCTATTGGAAACTAATTAAGCCTCCTGTTAGGACGGTGAAAAATTCCATACTAGAGTTCTTGAGAAATTTGCACCAGCCTCATTTGTGTGATACAACCCTTTACATATACTTTCATATCGATAACACTTTACAATAAGGGTCACTAAGTTAAGGGTTAGTTAATGCTTAATAAGGCTTAGTTAATGCTTAATAAGGGTTAGTTAATGCTTAATAAGGGTTAGTTAATACTTAATAAGGCTTAGTTAATGCTTAATAAGGGTTAGTTAATGCTTAATAAGGGTTAGTTAATGCTTAATGAGCGTTAGGTAATGCTTAATAAGGCTTAGTTAATGCTTAATAAGGGTTAGTTAATGCTTAATAAGGGTTAGTTAATGCTTAATAAGGGTTAGTTAATGCTTAATAAGCGTTAGGTAATGCTTAATAATGACCCATTTCAGAATCATACTGTATATATCATGCTATTGGACTATAATTATTGATGCATTAATGTGTTCATCACTTTAATGTTGCAGCTGGTAAAGGTGGAGCTAATTTGAATTACTTTATATACTGCTGGGTAGCTTAACCTATAAAAATATATCATTATTTATTAGTTGATTTATTTGTATTAATAATCTAAATCTGCAAAGTAACTAGTAACTAAAGCTGTCAAATAAATGTAGTGGAGTAAAAAGTACAATATTTCCCTCTGAAATGTAGTGGAGTAGAAGTATAAAGTAGCATAAAATGGAAATACTCAAGTAAAGTACAGGTACCTCTAAATTGTACTTAAGTACAGTACTTGAGTAAATGCACTTAGTTTACATTCCACCTCTGCCTAGTAGTAACAGTAAGAATAAGTAACAGAGCTGCTTGAAAGGACACATATGCAAGAGACGTATGAGAGACCACTAACTTCTACTTGCATAACAGATGCTAACAGGAGGCGGGTGCCAGAAACAAAAGCCATTTCTAAAGTTTTCTAAAAAACCTTACTTTGAATAATACATATTCTGTTTGGTTTCTAGTGCAACCTAAGATCACCTACCTGAACAACCAGACTGCCTCAGAGCTGGAGGAGCAAGTCACCCTGACCTGTGAGGCCTCGGGCGACCCGACGCCCACCATCGCCTGGAGTTTCGGACGTCGGCTTTTCACCGAAGGAGATCAGGTACTGCTGCCAGATAACCAGGGAGGATTTCTCTCCTTTTGTCATGTTCATCTTCACTCTAGGGTGTGAAAATCGAAATAAGAGCTGAAAAACGGCAACCACCAAGTCGAAATGCAATTCTCTAACAGTAGCATGTAAACCATAAAAAATTCTCAACCTTTTTCATATCAAGGACCCCAAATTTAGTCCAAATTAGGGCCAATTTGATGAGATTTTGTCTCTCGAACCCAAATCTGAGAATATTTTTTATTGTTTGGCATGATTTTGTCCAGAATTCCATAACTATCTGTATTGTAGGTAGAGAGATAACAGTGAAACTATGATCGAAACAGTCATTATTCTACATTCAATTCTGTTAACTTCTTGTAAATGAAATAATGGTGAAGTTTAACAATTCATCAATTTGCTGGGGACTCCCTGGAACCCCCTCAAGGACCCCTGGTGGTCCCCGGACCCCACGTTGAGAACCACTGATGTAAACAACAATTTAAAAAATGTCACTGCAAAGTGCAGATAATATAATTTGGATGGAGAGCTTGTGGAAAGTGCGATGGGCAAGCCGTCTCATTTGTGATTCCTACAGCAGTATAAAATATCAGCTTGAAACGGTCAAAATTCTTTTTTTTTATCATTAATTTTTTATTGCAACACCGTCAAGTTACCGACAATACAACGGTATCCCCCCCCTCCCCTCCCCTCCACCAACCAACAGGATAATAATACCCACACAGACATAGCATCCTTATTTAGCCAGAAGATCTTTTAAGTTAGATATCACATTTGTCCACATTAAAATTGTGTCTGGTCGTGCATCATTGACTCTTGCTTGATGATAGTTCCAGGTAAAAAATGTCCAAAAGGCTCTGAAGCCAGTCAGTACTTGAAATATCATGAGGACTACAATCTTCTTAGCTGCAGTCAGGCCTGCCAGTCAGACTTTGCGTGTTTTTTTCTGTAAGGGAAAGGTGGGAATCATCATTTAGAAGATGTACAGGAGGGTCCATTGGCAATTGTACCCCCATTAGTTCTGCAAAGGTACTAATAACCTTCCCCCAACAATCAAAAACCCCTGGACACTCCCATACAACATGTAGAAAAGAGCAATATTAGTCAGGTACCAATCCCATTCGATGTCTAATTCTCGGTGTTAGATATGCCCTATGACAAAATTTCAAATGTATATACTGATGATTTGGGTTTTTCGCAATTGCATCCCAGTCTAAGTCTTGCCCCAATTCAGATATATCCCTATCCCATGCTTAAACGGTCCAAATTCTGAAAATCCACTCCGCTCCCTCTCCTCTCCTCTCATCCCCCTCCGACTCATCTCTTATCTCCTGCCCTTGCCTCCCTTCCTCTGTTAGTTTGAAATTGGATGTTTTGTTTTCCATACGCCCCTTCTCCACCGCTGCGCCGCGTATTCAGTACTCACACAGCCAGTTCTCTCTCTTGACCTTACAGCTGTCTAATAAAAGACCGCATTCCTCGTTTTTAAGACACACACAGTGGCCCGCGTTGGCCCGAAAAACGAAAGTGTTTTGTTTTTGCAGCTCTGCTCGCGAAAAGAAAATGTGCACTCGACGAAAACTGTTTACTTTTTTTTTCTTTGTTCACCTGAGCTATCCATTCCATTCATCCATCCGTGCGCCTATCCGTTTTCTAGCCGCTTATCAGGGTCGTGGTGGGAACAGGGCAAGCAGAGTTATCATCCCTGCTAAAAGTAAAGGATGGTGTTCCGCTCGGCTGATGGGAGCAGAGACCATATCTTGGTTTTTTAAGGTGAAACGGCAGAGATGGCGATGTAGGCGTACCCTGACTTTACCTGTCTTTACCCTTAAATTTCCCCTTAAGCAGCTTTAAAGTTAGAAAAAAAAAAATCCCAACTATACAACATCACGTCCATCTTCTGTATCTGCTCGTTCCAACTCTTTCTTGAAGCTCTCGCTGCTTATATTGAATGAAATATTCAAATGGTAAAAATCTAGGATGTTTGTGCATAATTTTATACACATTTCCCTGTAATTCAGCATGACACATTTGGTATCTTTGGAAACCTTGGGATCTCGACTAGAATTTAAAATAAAGTTCTGTGGGTTTGAACAAAGCTTGGCCTATGCAACCTGCGTTTGGAATGGATGGACCCAGTGGCGGGGGGCGGTGGGGAAGAAGAGACCCTGTCCCAGCATACATTGGGTGGAAGGCAGGGAAACACCCTCCAGTCCATCACAGGGCTAACACATAGACAGACACTCCCATTCACACCTGTGGGCAATGTAGAGTCTCCAGTCCATCTGACTGACTTGCACACCGACATCCAAACTCCACACAGAAAGGACCGAGAATCAAATCCACGCCCCTTAGGAAAATGTTTTATGGAATTTCTATGTGGTTTACTGTCTCACTAGCCAATCGCGCTAGTTCTTCTAGTTTCTAGACTCATAAACTGCCAAAATCACTTACATCAGGCAAGGGGTCAAGCTTCATTTCCTGCCCTTGCCATCTCATAGACAATCAGTCGGGGCATCAGTCCGGACTGTAGACACCAGCATGATCTTGCCCGGTGACACTGATCTCTTTCTGCACTCTATACTTATCACATCTTATCTGAGCCCCTGAATCTTGCTTTTTGCATGGAAGGTTTCCATTATGCCATCTGTAGAAACTGTTGACAGCCTTCTCCGATACTGTTGGAATTGCAAAAAATGATTCTGTACATCTCCATAGTGAATGCTAGTGGGGATTTTGTGCACCCCTGGCATATTAAACATAAATAACTTGTCTGCTTGTTCGTAATCATTAGCGCTTGTAAATTAATGTTTTTGTGGAATCACTGGAAAGTCACAGGAAATGTGAGTTTTACACTGGAAAAAGTGAAAATTAGTTCAGTGCAATTAGGGTGATTTATTTCACTAAACCTGGCTCTGTCGCAGCCGGTGCTAGCAGGGAGCCAGGAACACAGGGGATAGGACCCAAACACAGGCGCCTGAGGCAGTCAGTGATTTTATTACACAGTGAGGTACAAAGGCTTACGGGATGGTGAGGCAGGCGAGGGGTCAAAAGTCCAAAATACAGGCAAGGTCCAAAAACAGGCAGGTAACAGGTCTCAGGGACAAAAACAGAAGAATAAGGTACAAAAACTCGAGAGCAAGACACGAAGCACACGGCAAGTCGACTTGACTCGATCTGGCAGGGGAACAAAGGAAGTGAGCTAGTGTAAGTAGTGAAGACTGATTAGGGAAAGGCTGATGAGAAGTGGGAACAGGTGTGCAGGATGAGCAGAGCCGGGAGCCAGGAGGAGGAGGAAGGGAGACCACGCCCACTCCAACACACACACACACACACAAACAAAACATAATGCTGAATCCAAATGTCCGGACTCTACCGGACTCGCAGACAGTGTTCCGGGAAAAGTCTTCGAGTGCTGAGGACAATCCATCCAGTCCACAAGGGGCCTCAAGCGGACTTTCTGCAGACTTCACCAGACTTCACTGATTTAATTACCCACAATTCATTGCAATACGGACGTGACGTTGTAGTTTTTCCAATTGCCGAACAAAAAAAGCAAAAAGAACTTATTATGAATGTGTAAAACAATGACTTTATTAAAACGTTACTTGAATCATGTAGGCCAGAAATAATATTCAACCACATCATGACACAGAAGTATAGGCTATAGAGGGAATCAAAATGCATTTTATTATTGTAGTCTTTAAGCCACAAAAGACGATCTTCCAATGTAAGAACTACCCAATTTATTTAGCCATAGTCCGCTCCTTATTTACAATAATTTCTGTATTTGAATGTGTGTAGCCTATATGTTGTATAGAAATGTATGAGTATCATTTTGTTCACTCACAAAACAAGCCTAGAACGATTACATACGCAAGTGCTGCAGCGATCACCGTGTGCATGACTGTAGTTGTCGCTAGACTGTTGCTTCGAACGTTTCCACGGCAACGAGTGAAACAGACTTGAGGCCTGTCTATACGACTGAAGTCCGCGAGGGCTCAGTCCACAAGTCCGGAGGGTGGACATTTGGATTCAGCTATAGACTGAGAGAGAGAGAGACAGACAGGGGAGCACTAGGAACACAGGGGAAAGGGAAACACAAGGAAACACTAGCTGAGTTTGCCCCTCCAGTAGATACGTCATTTGGTAAAAAACTGTTACCACCCCAGCCCATCAGCGGGTGTTCCTCTTCTCACCAACCCCAGAACCAACCCCAAACCCCCCCCCCTCCTCTGCCCCACTCCTCACCCCTGGTGTCAGCCTTTTTTTTTTTTTTTTTTAATCGTGCAGCAGGCCGAGAAATGCTCAGACTGGGCGTTACTCTAATAAAGCTAGAAGCCTTGAGCCTCTACGGAAGCGTAATGCATTCACTTGAGAAAAAAAAATCTGCCCTGTTTTTCTGAATTAACAAGATAATTATCTCAGAATTCTGAGAAAAGTTGTCATGGAAAAAAAAAAACCGCTGCCCTGTTTTTTAGTTTAATCCAGTTTTATTTTGCTTTTTACAAATAAAAATGGATTAAACTAAACAGGTGGGACATGTTTGCTTCCATCAAAATCGAGCTCTCAATAGGATCGAGAGCTTCTCTTGGGGTATTTTGAGGTATCTCATTAATTCAGAAAAACAGAGCAGAATTATTTTTTTTCCATGAAAACTTTTCTCAGAATTCTGAGATAATTATCTAGTTAATTCAGAAAAACAGGGCAACATTTTTTTTCTCAAGTGAATGCATTACGCTTCCGTAAGCCTCTCTCTATCTCTTAATCAAATTGTTTTGACTTCACTTACTCTTGTAGATACATGCGTGATAACCCACGTTGGAAATGAGTGGGCACTTTTTCTCGGGGGCTGCCGCTCAGCGTGAACATGACACCACGAGAGTAAACAACACTGTGCATGTGAAACCACGTACAGGTTATGCATCTTTGTCACGCTCTGGGTTTCTCTCTACATGTCCTTTGGGACAGTTTGAAGATAACACTAGATTACAGCTTTAACATGGTAATAAGACGCATAGAGGCTATGAATACCCTCCTTGTGCATGTTCTCGAATACAGTGGGTTGGCACTCACCGGCTTGAAGAGAGAATCTCATCCCAGCTGTATTGTTATGCTCTTATCAGCTCATTAAAATGGTATAATTTTGAAAAACCCATCTTAGCCGTCTATTCTGACAGCGCGCGTCATGTGAGCAGAAGACGGATTAGCCACTTCAGAGGGGTAATTTTTTCTGCTGGGAACGCAGTAAACAGCATTAACACTTGATAATTACCTTGCGGCTTCTAGCAGGTTCGTGGATTCGGGAAGAACAGCTCATACGGCGGTGCCTCTGTTTGCGTCAGAAACCGCAAAAATCATAATCAAAAGGGATATTTCCCTTATATCTCTGCAACCGAGTTTAAATGTTACCAACAGTGGATGTATGCAACATAAGGCATGCTATTCTTGGAGACACGTAAATGCAGTTAGGCACCTTTCCTGTTGGAGTCTTAGGGGACTTGGAGGGAGTCAGTCGCACTACATTTGGGCCAAGCTGCCCTACTTTACTTCAAACCCTCCGTCCAGCTGTATTCAACTGGGTGAGTCAGATGGAGTGTGTGTTAAAGGCGCTGTGTGTAAGCCTTTTTAAACACCGATATATCATTGTCAAATTAATCGTGATGCCTGGGTGCAATGACAATGAGGTGCTAGGTCAGATTCCAAACCGGGACGTCGCAGAATCAGACCGGTGGCGTCTGAGATATCGTGTTTGACGCATGGATGGACAGACACAGCCCGTCCGTCCCACAGTCCAGTGGTTCTCAACGTGGGGGACCACCAGGGGTCCTTGAGGGCATTCCAGGGGGGTCCCCAGCAAATTGATGAATTGTTAAACTTCATTATTTCATGTATAAGAACACTTATAGAATGTAGAAGAATGACTATTTTGATCATAGCTTCACTGTTATCTGGGGTCCTAATGTAGACTAAATTAGGGGTCCTTGATATGAAAAAGGCTGAGAACCACTGCCATAGTCCACCCCGCCCTGTTTCATCATGCGAGGGGGGGGGGTGGACCATTAAGGCCACATCCCCCATAAACCTTGTTGTTTTCCCGTCTTAAAGAGGGTGTTGCCTCTTCGGGTTTTCTCTTCGGTTTTACTGAGGAGGATAAACATGTTAGAAGTGATTTTTCAATCAGGCCTTCCACTCCTCCCACCATCTGCCATTGCCTATAAACACTGAAGGCTTTATGCTCTGCAAGAACAGCGCCCTCTTCAGGTTTTGTGCCGTAAAGCAATCTTCTCTCAATCTGACCCGGTGGCACACAATGTAAAAATGCAGTGGCCTTGTTTAGAGTAATGTCTCAAAATGAATGTGTGAATGATTTATTGATGGTAGAATGATACAAGTAGCACCTTTTAAAGGAGAACTTGTATAATGGAAGACACGGGGAGAAAGCATACTGGAGCGGAAAGAGTAGTCAGCTGTTGGGTGAAATGATTTCTTGGGCCTAATTTGAGCTGGGGCCTCCTTGAATCCAGCACCTGTCAGTTCTGCTCCAGTACATTATTTCAAGTGGCAATAGACATAATTACATTCAAAACGCCTCACAAAGATGACCAAATAGACACATTAGGGATTGGCAATTAATCATTCTCGTCCTGATTTCTTCTTGGATCGCCTAGCTTTACAAAATAAGCACCGCAATCCAAAAAAAAAAATGACATTGTAAAAAGGTTTGCCTCTGTAATCAATACAAGATGATGTTGTTTAGCAGGAATGAGTACAAAGGATTCCCGTGAGAAGTCTTGTTGACTGAGTTGAGTACTCATTCTTATTTACAGCCGGGGATGTTATGCAAATTTACTTCCATACACCTGCAGCTGTCCAATACAACCGCAGTCATCCTGTCGGTCACTTGGACAGCTCCACTGCAACAATGGGGTGTGAAGTAGGGTTTTCGACCCACGTGGGTTTGGGGAAGGCCGATGCCTCTAGAGAGATTTCCGAAGCCGCTGAGAAATTTGGGCATTTTCAGTATTCGCACATGCTTGTGTGGAATCTGATCAAAATGGCTCATGAGAATCAGTTCAGGTTAAGGGCTCCCCCTAGACCAGTGATTCTCAACCTTTTTCATATCGAGGACCCCGAATTCAGTCCACATTCATTCTGTATTCATTCATCACATTCATTCTGTAATGTAGTCCAGTACTTGGATGTGAGGGGGAAGGAAGTTCCAGAGTTTGGGTGCAGCATAGGAGAAGGCCCTGGCACCCATTGTGCTGAGGCTGATGGCTGGTAGTGCCAGTAGACCTGCTGATGAAGGCCGCAGGGAGCGAGAGATCACAATCACAATCACACAACACTGCATACACTGGAACAGCCAGCGGTTTCCTGACGTCATTCAAGCTGGCTTCAAGCTGAATTGAGGGCCGGGGCGCATTAGTCAGTCATATGACAGACTTGGCTTTTGTGTTCAATGCTAATCCAGACACTGTGAAATTAGTCAAACGAATTAAAATCAAACAACTTGGAATTCACTCAAGCAGCTCTGAGCGGGCATGGGGGAAAAACACAGATTTAAAACTGAGGGGGCATTCATTTTATCTGAAGGTGCAATGCACCCCTAATACACTCTGGTGGAACCAGTGTTGTGCCAAAATTTGCATTCTCTAAAAAAAAAAATGTGTGTTTCCCCTGGCGGTGTCTTAGCCTCAATTTCATGCAATTTTTGGGGATTGTTCTCCTATCCCTGGCTTTTCAAATGGCAAAGCAACATTTTACAAACATTTCACAGGATTACAAAGAATGACAGTAGCCTACTGCAACTAACCTAACTAGTTGCCTCATAATGAACAGAGATCATGCTTGTTTTTGATCTTATTGTGTCAAACCACAAGCGTCCATAGATTCTACAGGAAGTTGCCAGGCTATACATTGGTCTGCTTGTTATTCATTAAGTGCATCTCACTGGAAATTGGCCTTCGCCTGGTTCGTAAAAGCAGTGGTGGAAGAAGTACTCAGATCTTTTACTTCAGTAAAAGTAGAAATACCACAGTATAAAAATACTCTGTTACAAGTAAAAGTCCTGCATTCAAAATGTTACTTAAGAAAAAGTACGAAAGTATTAGCATCAAAATGTACTTAAAGCAACAAAAGTAAAAGTACTCATTACGCAGAATGGCCCATTTCAGAATAATACAGTATATATTATATTATTGAATTATAATTATTGATGCATTAATGTGTAAGCATCACTTTAATGTTGCAGCTGGAAAAGGTGGGGCTGATTTCCACTACTTTATATACTGCTGGGTAGCTTACAGTAATCTATAATAATACATCACAATTTATTAGTTGATTATATTTTGTATTAATAATCTGAATCTGCAAAGTAACTAGTAACTTAAGTTATCAGATAAAGGTAGTGGAGTAAAAAGTACAATATTTCCCTCTGAAATGTAGTGGAGTGGAAGTATAAAGTAGCATAAAATGGTAATACTCAAGCAAAGTACAAGTACCTCAAAATTGTACTTAAGTTTGAGTAAATGTACTTAGTTACTTTCCACCTCTGCAATTAACTCAACATCAAACTATTAAACTATGAACACTTTCTTTGTATGATCATGTTTTTCCTCCATTCAACTTCCAAGAGTTGTCAGACGAGAACGCTTTTTCTCCGAATAGACTCCGCTAAAGTGGCCACAGTCTTTTCCAATTAACAGTGCCATTTGTTACTGACAATCAACAGAGGCAATCACACAGCGCGGCGCATTCACAGCATTGTTGAGTTATTGAATCCCATTCCTCCTCTAGCAAGAATAATCCACCTGCGAGAAAAAGGAACTCGGGGCACCGGTGCTCGCAACTTCCCCCCCATTCACAGTCTGTCATCACGCTTCTCCCTCACTATCTATCACTGTCTGATGAATTTTGAATTAATGCCACTGCAATCAGAAAATCCTGCTGATCGTTCGGTAATAGCTGTCACTAATTTTCATTGGCTCCTTTATTACCCGGTCATTCATCATTGGTCTGTTTCCCCCCCTCCGTCCGCCTCGCTCTAGTCTTCCATTCGCGGTTTATCAGGGTTTATCGGGGAGTTGTACATCACATCGGGCCAGACTCTCCCGAGCGCGCAGGTGTATTCATAATGACGTGCGATGACAGAGCGGGTCATTTCTGTCGGCCTGGTGCGGCCTCTTTTGAATGTCACCGCCTTGTACAAAAGTGGAATGGATGTTATCGGGCCGTATGCAGATTTGCCCGTCGGGAAAGTTCACTTCGCGTCTCGGACCGGGGGGGGGGGATTTCAATTTGACGGCCGAGGTTCGGTTCACATCGCGTGGCATGTGACTTATCTAAATGTACTTGTCATTAACAGAAGATAACCGGCGCAGACCAGTGTGCCATAGGTAAATAAATGAGTTCATCAAAACACAGAATGCCATGATGACAAAGGCGCTGATTAGCAAAACAAAGTCCCTAGATAGCATTAATGGCTCACTTGTCATTAGTTCCTTTCTCGGCAGATGCTTCAAGAGCATTGTAAAAGCCCAAAAATAGTAATTGACCATAATGTAATAACTGCCCATAATGTAATAAAATCAAATGTAATAAAGCCCATAACGTCATAAAAATCCAATCACGTAGTAAAATCTTGAACCTGTAATGTAATAGCTTTTTTGCCCGTAACATGATAACTTCTTACGTTATTGCTTGTTTATTATATTACAGGCCTGATAACAATATTTTTGCTAAACAATATAATAGCATAAGCCAGTAACGTAGTAATAGTACAAACACATGTGAATTCAAAGCCCATTTTTGGAGACACATGTTGGTTTTCATATGTGAAAAAAAAAAAAAATCATGCTGTTTTTCCACATTTGGTGGTGAAAATATAATTTATATGTGGGCATGGGAAATTTCACATGTTCACATATGAAAACCAACATGTGTTCAACATGTGCTTTGGGGTTTCACATGTAGCTTTTTTGTAACGGAACTGAGAAGCTCCCATGATGACCTGGGGACACTTCTACCCATAATGTTTGACTTTGCATTCTAGAATAACATTGTACTGTATTATGGTTAGTATTGCCTTTTTGTAATATTTTAATTGAGTGATATCATTGATTCAGGCTTGGAATTAGCATCAGCCTAATACATCCTACTTAAAGGAATAGTTCACCCAAAAATGAAAATTCTGTCATCATCTACTCCAAATGCAAAATGCCTCCAAAATGCCACATGATGACAGAATCTTCATTTTTGGGTGAACTATTCCTTTAACTTGCTGGAAAAAAAATCATTCAGTCCTGTCCAATGTGCAAACGAAACATCATAAAGTTTTTTTTTTATTCAAAATGTGTGCACTTGTGTTTGAACCATGAACTTGTTACACATCTCCAGGTAAATCCAGTCTCCACTCATTTCATCTTCATGTGTGTGGATCCTCTACAACGGCTTACTTTGCTCCCATGTTGTCGCTCTCTGTCTTGTGTGTCCTGTGTGTTTGTCCTCTCTAGGCTTCTTGGACTCGGCCTGACACATATGAGGTATGGCTACTAAATACCGTAGCCTGACTCTTAGTTGGAGTAGCCCGCTTACACAATAGGCCAACCCTGTTTATTGCAGAGCAGAAGTGTTGTCATTCAGCCCATATTTAGTACACTACATTTAGTAGTGTACTAAATAAGTAGTCCATTAAATATGTAGTACAGTGCATTTAAGCCATTTAGTTCCAGCACGCATTTAGACTTGCCCTATTTATTGAATTCCTTTTCATGATGCAGAAAACAGCATCTAAAAGTAGACGTTCCATTTTGCCGGCCGTATAGCGTTCTGCTATTTCCTCCTGTCATGGTCTGGTTAGTTTTTCAGACTTGCCTCGATGCAGGCAAGGAACTTTCCAGAGGTGACTGAGGCCTGCACAGAGCTCTGCAACCTCAAACAGCCAACACTCTCTGCTCTGCTATGGGCCGGCCAAGCTAGCTGTGCCACAGACACAGCACTAACCCACCAAGCTCTACTAGGCCCTAACATAGTGGTTCTCAACCATGCGCTATCATGACCCAGCAGAAGTGGGGACTCAAGTCACAAGTCAAAATTTTAGTTGCTTGAGACTTGACTTGATGCATGAAGAGAAGACTTGAGACTTGACTTGACTTGGGTTCTGGTGACTTGAGACTTGACTTGACTTGGGTTCTGGTGACTTGAGACTTGACTTGACTTGGGTTCTGGTGACTTGGGACTTGACTTTGACGACTTGAAACGGTTTCTAAAGTCTTGACTTGAGATCTTGTGTTTGTGTAAATGACTTTGATTGAAAGTGATGAGATTTGTTCCAGCAGACGACTGAATTTAAATTCTGTTTTCTGAATTTGTATGGAATGATTGAATTTATTGAAGTTGAAACTGATTCTAGAAATCAAACTCATGATGCTCTTACCAAGTTTTTATCCTATTAAAACCATATTGTTTTGAAAAGTCCTAGATATTTAGTTTTCTTTAAGATATTAAATTGATACTGGACTCTTGATTTGTCCTGACTTGACTTGCTGTTCTACATTTAGACTTGAGACTTGACATTAATGACATGGACTTGACTTGGTGTTCTACGTTGAGACTTGAGACTTGGCATTAATGACATGGACTTGACTTGGTGTTCTACATTTAGACTTGGGACTTGACTTGAGACTTGTGCCCCAAGACTTGAGACTGACTTGGGACTCGAGCAAAGTTGACTTGGTCACACCTCTGTGACCCAAGAATGTGCAGGTTTTCATGCCAAACCAAACACTACAGCAGCTGATTTCACTGACTTCAACCAGAGAGGAGGGTCTCATCGGGGGAATCAGCTGCTGTCGCGTTTGGTTGGAACGAAAACCCGCAGACCCTCAGAGTGTCACGGCACACGGTTGAGAACTATACTGCCCTAAGATAGACCTTCACAAAACATGCTAACTTCACTCGCTGCCACATAGACATGATCAGTAAAGGAATGAACTTAAAGGAATAGTTCACCCAAAAATGAAAATTCTGTCATCATCTCCTCCCCCTCATGCCAGTTGAAACACAGGTGAAGTTTGTCCATATAACACACAGGGAGGCTGCCAGCACAACTCCATAGCAGCCTTCTCCAAAACAACTGAAGTCAGTGGGGACCAGTTCTTCAGAGTTCCAAAAAGACCTACAGTATATTTACACCATCATTTAGTGCAAATCTTAACTACAGCTGATTGATTTGCAACAAATAATGGTGTATAGGTCTTTCTATGTACAGTGTGATTGTTTGGCTGTTTTTGTTTTGGAACTCTAAAGAACAGGTCCCCATTGACTTCAGTTGTTTTGGAGAAGGCTGCTACCAAGTTGTGCTGGCAACCACCCTGTGTGTTATATGGACTAACACATTTCACCTGTGTTTCATTTGGCATGAGGGTGAGTAGACGATGACATAATTTTCATTTTTGGGTGAACTATTCCTTTAATACACCTTACTGAGCTGCAATGTCAAAATACCCGATGAGATGCTGCTAAGAGTGAGGGGTTGCCCTCATTAAAAAAACAGCACATGATAACAAATCAACATCTGCGGCTAAAAATTCAGGGCAATGTGCAAGCACTCTACCAACATTGGCAGCGTGCATTAAAATCTTTGATCACACCTAGTGTTCTGCCAACTTCTGTGCTTCCAAAAACCTAAGAAAAAAAGTGGAAATGAAGATATGGACAAACCTCTATGCATAAACATGGATTGCATGTTTCTGAGAATATTACTTTGCAACCTCTTCACCTTCCTTATAATCCTCCTCTCCCCCACCGGCTGGACTTCATAACTTTCACCAGCCAATGAAGTCGGTGAGCGTCTTGATTTATGTCCATATTTCTTCCAAGTTTATTTCAATTATCACAGCACATAAGTCCGCTTAACGCCAAGTGTCATCCCAGCATGTGACCAGTGACGCGTCCCACTGTTGATGGAGTGCTCCAACAGTCGCCTGGATTCCAAGCTGTGTGATTTATGGCCTCCACGGACCACAGCCACAGCATATTTATTATTATGTGCTGTTTGTATCATTATATAAGTGGTTTTTTTTGGTGGCATACAGTTGGTTTTGGACGCACAACAGCATTTTTATTCTCTTCTGATTGATTCCATGGTCATAAAATATGAATATCACCTCCAAAAATGACATTGACTGCATTGATAAAACGCTGCAGGATGTATGGGATTGAACCATATTCCCATAACCATGTCATTTGCTATTTACTGTTATGGGTGAATTATATTGATTTGATGATGTTTCCCCTGTAGGTTTTCCTTACCTAGGTTTTGTAGACAACTAACTAGTATGAGTAGACTATTAGTGGTTTGCTGTAGTTTAGTCCCCTCCTCTGTCAGTAGCTGATTGGCCTGTTGAAAAATTGGTTTGTATTTAACATCTTCTACTGTGTACTTGCTTTTGATCATTGAAATGAGGTGCTTTGATCTTTCTTTCTGATCTGGTCTCATAAAATTGTGTGAAATGAGCCCAAACTATGAAACGCAAATGATGTGTTGTGGACACAAATTATGTGAACGTTCCACTCCTCCACCATGAACTGAACCATGTGGCAATACCACACATTGGATTATGTGATAATAGCACAAATTAGTAAAGCGTCTTTGGTTAAGGTTTGGATTAAGGTTTAGGTTGATCCTGGTTAAGGTTTGGATTAAGGTTTAGGTTGATCCTGGTTAAGGTTTGGATTAAGGTTAGGTTGATCCTGGTTAAAGTTTGGATTAAAGTTAGGTTGATCCTGGTTAAAGTTTGAATTAAGGTTAGGTTGATCCTGGTTAAGGTTTGGATTAAGGTTAGGTTGATCCTTGTTAAAGTTTGAATTAAGGTTAGGTTGATCCTGCTGTTGGTTTCATGTGGAGAGAGCAATAACGATAGCATAGTAAAGCCCTACACGCCCATTCAGACAGTCATTAAGGGTCAGACCATTGAACAGGTTCAGTGTTACAAATACCTGGGTACTATAATTGATAACAAGCTGAAATTCAATGAGAACACAGGGGCAATTTGTAAAAAAAAAACCCAGCAACGACTGCACTTCCTCCAGAAGCTTAATTGGTTTGGTGTGTGTACTAAACTCATGACGCTCTTCTACAGCTCCATGGTAGAGTCAGTCATCACCTTCTCTATTATTACTTGGTTTGGTAATCTCTCAACAGGTGACAAGAACAGGCTGCAACATAAAGTTAAAGTGGCCAGTAAGATCATTGGTGTTAAACTGCCTGATCTGTCTCACATCTTCCGTAAGAGAGCAACTTCTAAGGCTGGAGATATTTTACAGTGTTCTCTTCATCTTCTGTATGGAGAATCTGAGCTCCTACCCTCCGGACAGAGATTTAGACTACCAAAGGCCAGGTCTAACAGGTTGAATAATTATTTTATTTCTCAGGCCACCAAACTGTTAAATGCTCATGATGACCCAGCTGATGATTTCCCATTCAACTACTGGGAGCTGATGATGGTTTTAGCGATGGCTAAAAATACTCTAGGTTTCCTGTTGTCACTTGATGTATTTAAGCATTCATGTATTTTATCATGTTTTTTGTACCTGAGTCCGTGTGCCTATGTCTCTGTGTGTTCTATGTTTTATCAGGCCGCAAGACAAATTTCCCCTCGGGGACAATAAAGTTGAAGTTGAAGTTGAAGTAGTAACAGCAAGAGAGCAAGAGTTTCCAGTTGAGATAAAGCAAGAATTGCACACCTTAGTATCTCTTCTACGATGGATTTCTCCCTGTATGATTGTTGAACGTCTCTCGGTGCAAAATGGCGGCTCTAGAAAGAAGCCCTTGCTCTTTGATTCTGAGGGACTGACACCAAAACCTGACGTTTACCGCTGATGTTTTAGACAGCTGAAATGTTTGGCCAAAAATCCCCATTAATGGAAGGAATATCACCAATAGCTGTTTTAACAGAGTCGGTGTTGTAGGGTGGATTTTGCCTTTGGATGTGAGGAAAGGGGGAGTATGAGAGCGGGTATGGCACTGGGGTTATCCAATGGTCACCTCCCTTTCACAAATGTTTCAATTAGGACTTCGACACCTCCAGCCAGCCGGGAGCACTTACCACCAAACACAGCGCCTGTGACTTCTGTGAAAGCCTTTTTTGAGAGCAAATCAAGGCACTCATTCCCAGCGATTTTACAGGAGAAAATAATAGCGGTCTATCGGAATCAATAACAAAAAAAAATCTAATACCCAGATTCGCTTAATCATCAGTTGACACCAGAGTGCATTCAGTGACCATTCTGGCTCGCATTGTAACGGGAATTCTACATGCAGTCTGGATGCGGTCCAGGCACATTGTGCATACAAGCAATGTAAACAGAAGGAGACAGTGAGCAGGGAAAAGTAATTCAGACCGATCTAACACTAGAAAGCCTGTTCTGAATTAAAATTATGAAATTAGAATATTAAAATTGAAATGTCTCAGCATTCAGAATGTCCCTCCACCTTCTATACAAATCGGTGTTACATTTTCAAAATCATTCAGGGAAATAGTAGTTATAATTATATTCCTCTGCTTCAGCTGATTGCTTAGACTCCCAAAATCCATTGGCCTTTGTGTTATATAATAAATCCAGCCACAGGAGACCCATGACAGCCATTTTCGAGTCGACATACATTGATGTGATCTCATTAAATGCGATCTCTAAAATACAAATCTAAAAAATAAGGATGCGCTCACACCAATAACCGTACCGAGACTGCCTGAAAATGCAAATGTCTGGACTGATGCTCATATTCAACTTTTTATTCATGTGTTCTTACCTGGTGTAAAGACCAGAGATGATAAATTATGGGGGAATTTTCGTATTTGTTTTGACTCCCCTGCCCCCCCCCCCCCCCCCCCGGCTGCCAAAGTCCAGTTTGCTTGCATTTGGCCAATGTGAACCTAAATGAACCAAATACAAAAATATTACAAAGTCAACTTTTCAACTATGATTTGGACCAAGGAAAACAAACTATAGGTGTGATCACACCCTAAATGTATAGTCTAGGAAAGACCTTGTCATATACCCCTTGTCCCCAAAGGGAGGGGGTGAGACAGATAGAGATAGAGTTTAACAAGATACAGTAGTTTGTATGTGGCTGTGTAGATAAGACAATTGAAGGCAAGAATACCACATAAGAAAACTTGCCGACTCATGATGATCTATGATTATTAGTGTTCAGAGTTTATGTTTCTGGAGATATCGTCAGTCTACTGCGCTGCAAAGCAGTAAAGAGGAAAATGTCACCACAATAAATATTCAGATGTAGCCTGTGTGAGAAAATCCACCGGTGATGAATGCACTTTAAAAAAAAGAAGAAAAAAAAAGCCTGGGATTGATCAAACTAATCTGCAGCCTTGGATCATATTTTTGGATCAGACCCTGGCTGACCTGGACTCTGCGATAGGCGTAAATGATAGGCTGCTGCAAGATTAAAGAGCAAGAATGCACTATATGATTAGTCAAGACGATATGAATGTAGATGAATGTGATCTAAAAGCTGATATCATGCTAGTTCACCAGGTTCACTGCCGGAGAAGCTTTCTTTCAAACGAGTAAATGCAGTAAATACAGGCCAGTCCTTCAGGCTTCAAAAAGGGCTAAAAATGTCCATAAATGTCCTCCATACAACCGCAGCATACTATAAGTGTTTTGATGCCATGCATCCACTCTGTGAGTGGAAAAAAAATACATTTTATCAGTTATTTAGTGCAAATCGAGTCTTCCTACTTGCAAGGTTTGGGGACACGGATGCTGAATACAATAGAGGAAGACTCGAGTTGCATTAAATAATGGATAAAAAGTTGTTTACTTACATTTTTGTGAGAACTATTCCTTTAAAGCTGCACTAGGGAACTTCACACTTTGGCGCCCCCAGATGGCAGCGAGAAGTTACTGTTTGAATTTTGAGGACTTCACTGCCCAGAAATCCTGCGAGTCAGTAAGCTAAATGCTATGTTCGTGTCATATTGGAAGAAGCAGAAGAACGTTGGCTGATCATTTAGATTTTTGTTACCTTGGACTGCCGACACCGGTTGGATTCCCTGCTATGTTTCCCACTTGTGTTGACACACTTCGGCAATTCGTGATGCCAGGTGGGAGACATTTGCCTGGGTCCAGACCTTTGAATCCACCCACTCCACCGAGTTGACTGATTCTGGTCTGGCATCGTGACATGAAACAGCGGTTTCTCGGTTGAAAAATGATCGGTCCAATGAGCGCCGGGGGGGGACTAACGATTAGCCAATCAGCAATAACAACAATGGCGACCGCTATAGACAAGATAGACGCTGCTATCCAGGCTGATCTAAATCGATTAAAAGTACCAATTACTTTGAAATCCGAACAGCACTCTGCTTTGAAGGCATTTTTTCAAAGGGGAGATGTTTTTTTTGCATCAGTGTTGACTTGAAAATGATGTTAGATTCAGGCCGATACGTTGGTCTCTAGTGATTGGTTAGGGAAAATCGAATGGAATCGAGATGGAAATGGAGTGTAGCAAGTTGACAATTCTGTCTGATATCAGGCAAGGGAGACATCGGAGGCTGCCAAAAATCCCCACATATCCTACTCGCAATTACCACTAGGAGGTTGACGTGAGCGTTTTTTATGACATGAATGCGGCATTAACGTCTTCTTTCTTAGTGCGTGGTGGCGGTGGAGGTGGTGAAGAGGTTTTGATTAGTCACTTAGCACAGTAAAAAAAAAAAAAAACACAAATGCCTTTTTTGCAAGTGAAGAAAACGCTTTCGCCTCGATTGCCGAGAGAACCGACACGGCACGTTCGTGAATCCGGTTTCTATCTTGTCAGCTTTCATGCGGTGCTCATGGAATACTCGGGAGTGGAACCGAACGTGTCAGTTTATCGGGCGAGAATGTACCAGGAGCAAAAAAAAAAGGAACACGTATGAAGAGCACTACTGGGTTCGTTCAGGCTGACTCCGACGACAGCGGCAGCCTCTGCAGATTCTGCCTGGCATTTTTTTTCCCCCCCCCCTCCCTGTGTAGCAGTGGTAGAACAGAATATATGACTAGCGGAGCACATCTATTGACAGGTTATGTAACGGAGTGTCAGCTTTGCCCTACAAAAGCAGAACAGCAGTGACTGCGCAAGCGAGCGAGGCTGAGAAAAACGACTTCGAAGTTTCACTCCGGTCACACCAACAGTATTAAGTGGATGGTGATTCATTTAGCAGCATTTATGGGAGCAATTAAAGGAATAGTTCACCCAAAGATGAAAATTCCATCATCATCTACTCACCCTCATGCCAAATGAAACTTGAAATTTGTTAGTCCATATAACACACAGGGAGGCTGCCAGCACAACTTGGTAGCAGCCTTCTCCAAAACAACTGAAGTCAATGGGGACCTGTTCTTTAGAGTTCCAAAACAAAAACAGCTGTGCATAGAAAGACCTACACACCATGATTTGTTGCAAATCAATCAGCTGTAGTTAAGATTTGCACTAAATGATGGTGTAAATATACTGTAGGTCTTTTTGGAACTCTGAAGAACTGGTCCCCACTGACTTCAGTTGTATTGGAGAAGGCTGCTATGGAGTTGTGCTGGCAGCCTCCCTGTGTGTTATATGGACAAACCTCACCTTCTCCTTTAATGCAACATGTAAAACGTAGCCATGACCTTTAGCCGTTAAAACACTCAAAAAGTTGTAATTGCTGGCTGCCTTTGTACAGAAGAGCTGGCATGACTAATAACAATGTTGCTACATGCAGTGCACAGTATTGACTAAGCCTGACAATTAAAGAGTCATGTTGGACCGGAGAATAGCTCTCAAAAAATAATTACCAATTTCTTGCCGCGCTTACTATGATAGGTCTACCGTTGTAATTCATTTGGTAGCAAATCAGAGTAGCATAATTAACGTGATTCGCCGCAAATAATGAATGAGAACCTGTTCAAAGGTCTGCTTGTGCACTTTTACCCCTGTTGTATCGTTAAAATATTATTCATCATTAACCTTATCTGTGTTTACATTCGAACAGTGTGCCCAATACAGCTCCGTTTCTGTGTCACCGCGGTGCGACAAGATTAATGTTGCCCTTTCAAAATGTTCTGGGACACTCCCTCGGATCCTCGGCAAACAGCAGAAATGTTTCCACCGCATCTGCATCCAGGATAACGGGACAGCCACGGCGCTAATATAACAAATATCACTCCATTATTTATATAATATAAACGGCGAAGCACCTAGAACGCTGCAATATTAATAGAAAAATCGGCGGCGGGCCAAGAAAGTCGACGTGTCTCTCTCTCCCCCCCCCCCCCCCCCCCGCTGTCGGTGTGAAACGCCGTGTCGCCCAGAGGAAACGGGGGAAGGGAAGCTGTTGCTGTGTTTTTTAACAGGCGTGTTTTTTATAGAGCCTGCCACATTTATGTTCTCCATTATTGATGTCTTTGAGAGAAGGAAAAAAAAAAAACACCAATATATCTCAATCCATGTCCAGGGGAAGCTCGCCTTTTGTTGTTTGGAATCATTTGTGACAGATATGAGACTATTAGGAACAAAGCATTCACTCCAATTATATTCACACTTTAATCCCGTTCATTTCAAAGCGTCTTGTTTGTAGCAAATGGCTTTCTCGGTAATGAAGGTGAAAGCATTAGCATTTCTGTTATTTGTATCTTTGTATCTAAGACGCAAATGCCTCTCCAAAGTGAAGAAAATGCGTGTAAAAAGTGTAAAAATCTGATGTCACCACCACTTGTACTTTATAGAAGGTGACATCACCTGGCACTAAAGATCAGCCAATAGCAGATGGTTTTTTTTTTTGTTTTGTTTTTTGTAATTGGGGTGGGGAGTAAGCTATTTGTTGTGATAATCAGAATGTTAAATGTACGCCCCAGATATATATATATATATATAGGCATGCGCAAAGGCTGCTCAGGTTTGTTGAACCAACTGAAACAAGTTTAGCTTTCGTGTTGTGCTATTCATTAGGGCTGGGTTTAAAAAATCGATATCAATTCATAAAATCCTGAGATCGATCTTTTAATATATGCCATTTCGTGTGGATGCTTGAAGCTTGAAGCTACACTGCACTAAAGAAAGCACTTATCTGGTCACTCTGACTGTAGAGTCTGTAGAGTTGCACAGCTTGCACTATATTGTGTTGACTGCTGTAGTGTGTTGGTCATGTTAAATAAAAAGTACATTAATGTAACTGCTTTGGGGTCAATTCTGTATATAAACATTAATATTTTTAATAATGCACAATGTACAATTTACAGCATTAGTTCTCTGAGAATCTCTTTCATATCCAAGCAAAATTGGTATTGTAACTGAAATATCCCTAACCGAATCGATATTGAATCAAATCGGAAATCGAATCGGGACCTTGTGAATCGGAATCGATTCGGGAAATCAGTGGCGATACCCAGCCCTACTATTCATTAAGATCCCGTGCGTAATTCTGAACAGATTTCTGTCTGATTGTTAATTCCTTGTGTCAATTATGTTTTTATCACCAGTCAATCAAAGGTTACGATTTGAAATGTAAGTGCCGGGTTTTCGCTGCCTTTGCGAGAGGAAGTAGGCTATTCAGTAAGCTGCAGCACGTAATTCTGAACAGATTTTTGTCATTCAAACAACTTGGAATTAGTTTACTTATAAACAGCCAACTTACTAAGAAAATTTTGGTTTTAAACCGGGCTCGGGCCCATATCGGGCCTGATCTAAGGTCTGCAAGGATAGGGAACTATTTGACATTTAAGGACTTCAATACTCAGAAACCATGCAACGCAACATCAGTAAACTACACACAGCACACTGATATTTACCAACCCGGCTGATCTGTGTACTTTATACCAAAGGATACCAAAGGGATGAGAGAGGAGATCCAGTGTTGGTGATTCCAGCCTTCTCTGGACGGAGCGCTGACTTTTGGATTTCATTTTTAAGTTGAAGTTTTGATTCCTGGAGAAGATTTCCCACCAAAAATCGTGTCTAGTGCAGCTTTAAAGTGGCAATCCGTGGGATTCTTGTGTGTTTTTATTTTGTGATTTTGATGCAGTTTGAGTTTCTGTAGGTGGCGCTCTTTACTTTGTCTGTTCACTGGGTTAGGGTTATCACTGCTCATGCTAACTACCCAGCTATTGTGGGTAACTATTGTGCTATGGCAACTGCCGATAGAGAGTAGCAAATCAGACATATATTTCTAGAAAAATGTCACAGACTTTATAAGTGTGAACAATTTCTTTCTCTCTCTTCTTTGCAGAGCCTGGATGGAAACGTTGTGGTGCGCAGCCATGCACGAGTGTCCTCTCTCACCTTAAAGTACGTCCAGTTCACCGATGCCGGCCAGTATCTCTGCACCGCCCGCAACTCCATTGGTCAGGACAGCCAGCACATGTACCTGGAAGTCCGCTGTAAGTCTCTCAACTCTGCCTATACTTCTTTTAATGGTTTAATTTTATCAATAGACCTCATCTTTTGATTGCACTATTTTAATTCATTGATCAAAGACACAATGGTCCAACTTAGGGCTGAACGATTTTGAAAAAATATCTAATTGTGATTATTTTGACTGATATTGCAATTGCGATATGATTTGCGATATTAGAGGGAATGATCATTTTTACATCATTATTCTCAATTTCATTGAAAAACGTATTAAAATGATTATGGTGTGATTTTTGCGGGGATCTCTACCAAACAAAGATGTTTTCTTTGTTGAATATGATGTGTAGGCCAGGACATCTCTGCAGCACGACAATATTTCATTTAAAATGGCATTTTGACACACATTTCACCTTTAACAAATATTGCACCTCCTGCGATTTGAAAATTGCAGTAGGCCATATTGCGATTTCTATAAAATTTTGATTAATTGTTCAGCCCTAGTCAAACTTTTGTTGGTCCTGATCTGCAATAAGAGAGCTGCTATCTGTTCTTTTACCTCACAAAGTCATCTTAAGAAGTTTTCAAGTTTTTTATGGACCAGGTAGCATAAGTTAAACAGTGTTAGTTGCCCATGTTGGGGTTATTTATTAAAAGAAACCACCCTTGGATACTCTTCCACTGTTCATCATCAGTCTGTGATGTTCAGTGGAGAAGTTGGTCTCTCTTCTTCTTCTACGATGGATTTCTCTCTGTATGATTGTTGGACGTCTCTCTAGAAAGAAGCTGTCGCTCTTCGATTCTGAAGGACAGGGGCCGGTTGCACAAAACACCTTAAGTTAAGATTTTCCTTAAAGTCTGAGTTAAGTTTCCTTAAAATAAAATCGGTTGCACAAAACACCCTTAAGTCTTCTCCTTAAGGTTTCCTTAAAATGTTCACTTAAGTATTTAAGGTTTTCTCCTTATCTTGGTCTTATACTTAAGGAGTCCGTTAAAGTTAGTTAAACCATTGCACAAAAGACCTTAGCATCCAAAGTAAGGAAAAAAACTTAAGGTACCTCTGACTCTATCTTAACCGCAACATGGCCGAGTTTATGGCGATAAATGAAGAAGTTGTCGTATTTTTTTTGGACCTCTTGCATGGACCTCTTCACCTTTCTTGAATTAATTTCCGTTGCAATTTCCTCCCACATTCGTTGTTTTCTGTTTGCTGTTATTTGCGGATCAAATTTACTTTTTAGTATGTGCTTTCTTTTATTGTATTCCTCCAGAAGTATAATCTTTTCCTCCTCTGACCAATTTGGTGTTCTTGTCTTCTTTTCTTCTAACATTTTTTTACTATCTATAGGCCAACTTTGTGAGACGGTAACAGGTGAGGCGATAACAGGTATCACAAGCGCAAGTGCAAGCAAACAAAGCAAACAAACGGTCTCCATGGAAACTGTAGAATTTTACCGCTGTAAAATCTCTTTCAATGCAGTAAATGCTTTAACGTTTTTCCTTAACTAAGGAAACCTTTTAAGGGATTCTGTGCAACACCCTTAAGTAAGTCCCTCAGCTAAGGAGAAATTAAGTCTTAAGTGTCATACTTAAGGAGTGTTTTGTGCAACCGGCCCGACTGACACTAAATCTTGACATTTACCATGTATGTTAATGTCCTCCAAGCAAGGAAAGAAAGCATGGGCGCATATTCAAGTGGAAGTCAAATAGCACTTGAACTCATTTTGCAATCAATCTAACGTTCCTTCAGCAAAAAGAGAGAGAAATAAAGCTAATGAACACTTAATTGGATTAATAAGCCCTGCCCCAATACGCCAGCAATTTGCTCCAGATATCATCAGAACGCACCACTGATAGAAATGTTGGAGTTGCGGTTAGCTGCCGTAATCAGCGCGTAATCAGGTAGCTGATTCGCCGCCGCCAAGCAATTATCGATAAGAAAAAGGTGCTTTGTCTCGAGCACAGCTCTCACTCTCCGGCCTCTCCTATCTCCACTCTCCCACTCACACAATAAAGACGGTATCTAAGCATGGTGAGCTTCCTATCTTATGCACAGCGTGATCCCATTAGCTCTGGTGAGTGTGTCTAGGTTTGCTGCCAAAGGGCCGATGGGAAAGTGTTAATATCTTTTCTGGAGGAACTCAGTTTTTTCAGCAGTATATCTAATGACAACAATGACTGTTTGAGCTAACCCTAACCCGCGATAAGCATGGCATTTACCGCACCTATAGCACTCTAATGCTGGTATCCATAGTCGGTTATTATATATTCAGCTCTATTCTGGCTGTACAGTTATATGCTTATACCTATTTTGACTCTCTTTATACCGTTCCAACCCATGTGTACAGCTTCTTTCCCCTTTGTGTTCAAACCACTCAGTAGTGAAATATTCTCTAGGTCTGTGCATGCTGATATGGGTTTTTCAAGGTCAATATAATAGAGATGTTTTTGGATTGAAGCTGCCGATTCTCAATATCTTTAAATTTGTCCATTTTCATTATTACATTAAACCAAAAAAGGAATAAATAAATACCTCCATCATATATTAGCAAACTGATATACTGGTCTAAACCTAATGTATTTTTTTGCCTTTTTTTTAATAATACTGACTTTCATAACTTTCTATCAGTGCGGTTCGTCAGGTCCACATGCAGAAAAGACACCCATTTCCTAAATTCATGTTTTAAATCTTTTATATGCTACTTATACTTGTTTATATTACTTTCATTTAGGGCTGGGCGATAATTCAATATTATCGTTTATCGTCTTTCAGTGGAATCATATCGTGATGATATGAAGATATTTTGATATCGTGACACACATTTCTGCTGTCTGAATTGATGATGACAAGCAAATTTTACTTAAAAACTCTGATAAAATGAGGTATGGTAGGAATATTATTTGAATATTTCTGTTGTTGTTTGACATCACACCTAACATCACCATTCGGTTCAATAAGATGAACATTCATTTAATTATTTATCGTAATTTTGCATACATGAACCATATCGTGATTTATATTGTTAGCGAAAAATCCTTATGATTATCATGATACTGATTTCAACCATATCACCCAGCCCTACTTTCTTTTATACACTACTCCTAAAAGAGACAAATTACCTTAATTGCTACTTTAATTTTTTTAATATACTACAATTTAAGCATTTAGCAGACACTCTTATCCAGACTTACAATTAGTGCAACAGTAAAATAACATTGAATATTCCTCAAGGATCAACAGAGTAAGCAGCCTGATCATTCAGAGTGCCATGAAAACAAAAAGGGCCACAACATTAAATAAGGAAAATAAAGTCTCTCTTATCAGCAGTTATGTTAAGCCAAGAAGCAAGTGTAAGTATAATATTCTAACATCATAACAGCAGCTAAGTGCGTAACTAGAATGTGTGTGTGTGTTGTGTCAGGGGTTCTACTACTACTTCTTCTCCTTTTTGTGCTGTGTTATACTTTATGTAACCTACGCGAGCAACCGACCAAGGTGAATTCCCGGTACGTGCAGACTCTCTTGGCCAATAAACCTGATACTGATTATTTAGAGAAATCCATCCAGACTAGACCAGGAGGCTACAGTAATCGAAAAAAAAAGCCAGGTCACAGGCCCCCGGCGAGTCAATGAGGCCGAAAGTGTGTTCGATAGAGAGAGCGAGAGTCTAATCAGGGCTGCAGGAGATGGAGCATCTGTCGACTCAGCCGTGTCCATCAATCGCCGGAGCAGGGAACTGCAGAGTTATCAAGTGTCCAGGGTCAGAAGCAAAGCTCCAGCGTTTTACAGTGCTCATGAAACCAAGGATACTTCACTTCCATTCAGAAACACTGTTGTTCAGCGATGTGAGCAGGAACACGGGGGGGGGGGGGGCGTAGGAAAGCAGTAATCTTCTATTACAGCCACTGTTTAAAGCTTCATTTTAAACGATGATGCAAAAACTGCTCACAGAGAAAGTGTCAATTCATTGAGCATATAAAGGTAGCCTGCTAAATGGGGCTTGCACAATAAATGGTAACAGTGTAATTGGTGTCTCTGCAGGTATCAAAGATAATGTACACTTAAGAGACAGCTGGAAGAATAATCTTATTG
The DNA here is from genome assembly GCF_046629955.1 of Centroberyx affinis. Taxonomy (NCBI): domain Eukaryota; kingdom Metazoa; phylum Chordata; class Actinopteri; order Beryciformes; family Berycidae; genus Centroberyx; species Centroberyx affinis. Next base: position 33,947 of record NW_027279394.1, on the reverse strand, counting down.
TCGGTTTATTTACGATTCCCATTTATGTTCATGAAACCCAAATTGAACAATAAATCTAGGTTATTTCCATGTAGCGATTGCAGTGACAGTGTGCAGTACTGTAGCAACATTATATATTTGTTGTTTCAATACTTTTGCTATCTTGTCACTGTGCGGCAATTATACTTGCTGTGTAATAATGGCACTTAGCCCTGTGAGACATAGAAGATTTTGTGATTGCTGTGCTGGAAAATCTCACATTAAATGTAAAGTTATTGCACTTGGCATTTGCTGAACTCATTCCCCATGAAATTACATCACAAGTAAAATGGGCAAATTGATAATTTAATGCTCAATAAAACCAACATGGGTCATCTTCAAAAATGAAATGGATGGCAAAGGCAGACCTTGAGTACATCGCATAGAACTGAGATAAATACGCCCATTAAACTACACTCAGCATGTGCTTAGCATTGTATACTTTTTTTAATAGGCTTTGTCTCCATTGCCTTCAATGCTCCAGCTGCCTTGGCAATTTGGATGTCTTCTGTAATAATGAGAATGAGAATAACTTTTATAGAGCACTAGTCCAAGATGTGCCTTAAAGGTGATCAATAAAATTTTATAAAACAATCCTAAATTATACTGGTAGTCAGTTACATCAAGCTAAAATGAGGGTAACAAAGTTTGCTGATTAAGACAGCTGTTCTGTTCAGGGAGTTGCAATAGTAACTCTATTATACTCTGCTGGGTAAGACAGTGCAATCGTAACTACAGTTTGTTTTCTTCGGTCCAAACCATAGTGGAAAAGTGGACCTGACTGCATTTTTGTATTTGGTTTGTTTAGGTTTCCACTGCCCAGTTACAAGCAAAACAGGGCTTTTAAACAAAAGTCACATGGAGTCACAAGCAGCTTGTTTATTGGACAGAGTTTTGGTAAGGATAGACTTGTCTGCGCTCTTTGCCGTAATCTTTCTTCTCTGGTGTTCATACAAGTTAAGAACACATGAAGAAATAGCTGTATATCCCTTTTTTGGAGGCAAGTTTCTTTTACCTTATCAAAGATTCTAAGCATTCACATTCCTTGTCTTCCTATCATCTTGCTTCTTAATGATATGTCAACCTTAGATCTGACTCATTTACAGAGACGCATCACATTAGCTGGACTAACAGCTGCTAAGAAGATGTTAGCTGTCCGTTGGCAGCCACCTCATAATCTTGCATATCCACAATGGATTAATACTTACCTTGATGTGATAAATATGGAGCTCTCTGTAGCCAAAATGCATGGTGCCAGTGGTAAAACCATCTCAGCTTGGACAGAAACCTTAGCCACAATTGAAACATTATACAAGCTCCCTTTGAACGCTGTCATTTGATTATAAAATAATACTGGATAATAATCTAATGTATGTATGTGTATGAGTATATATATGTATCTGTACTGTATATATTGTAGATATACTGTATGTATGTGTGTATGCATGTATGGATGCATATATGTATTCTTGTGTCTTGTGTTTTGTTTTGTGTTTTTTATTTGAGTTGGATTTACTTTATTTTGCAGCTATGGGAAAATATTTCATAATCATTTCCTTTTGCCATTTCCTTTTGAGAATTGAGTAATAGAGATCTGTGTTGGGGGTGTGTGTGGGTGGGTGGGGGGGGATCGGTCGCCATGAGGGGGAGGGAAGATGAGGGAGGGTCGGGGAGTTGAGACGGGATGGGTTTGGGGGGAAAAGTACACATATTGTGAACATATATGGTTTTTGTTTCTAGAATGTTGTGTAGCATCTTTTCCTTTAAATTAAAAAAAGTTGATCACAAAAAAAAATGAAATAGCTGTATATGAGCATCAGTCCAAAGTGTGGTTTTCCAGCGCTTCATTTTGTTATGCTAGGTTTTCTAAGCTTTAGGAACAGCTCACTATCAGGTGCCACCTCGATTCAAATGGCATTGTTCTCACCCGGAAAAAGGAACTGCTCCAGTTTGAATAAACTGCTCCGAACATGCTTGGGCTAACCTTCTTCATTCCCTGGTGTGTTCTTGCAGACGCTCCTAAGATCCAGGGCGACGTGACGGTGTACACCTGGGAGGGAAACCCCGCCAATATCAGCTGTGAGGTGCTGGCCCACCCAGGAGCCTCGGTCGTTTGGTTCAGAGATGGCCAGCAGCTGCCCAGCGCCAACACCACCAACGTCAAGATCTACAACACGCCGACCGTCAGCTACCTGGAGGTCTGCTTCACTGGCTATATCACTGCTCATATAAATTGATAGGATTTGATGGAATTAGGTAGCACACAAGTCACAAAAAAAATTGGTTTTAAGGTGAGACACCTCAGGTAAAAATGGCAATTTTGGCTAAACTGGTCAATTTTGAGATATTGCAATACGGTAGTTCCATAAAACATGGTGTCTGCAGGTCCTTAAAAAGTTAATCTTTCAAAAGTTTCAACCGAAGGAAAATCAGATCAGCAAAAGCACACATTTTCACCACCGCAGCTACAGTTGACTGCTATAGTTCTGCGCTCAACGACAGCTGTGACAGCCTCAGCCTGAAAAATAGGGAGCCCCACCTTTTACGACTTACCGCGATATAAAAGGAGATATAATTTTTCTTTTACTACATATTTAGTGTGTTTTCCAGGGCCTGTGCAGACAATACACAGCACAACCTGCTAAAATGAATCTTACACGTGTCACTACCCGTGATGTAGTGTAGTCATGAGGGAAACTACCGCCGGTATAAACCAAAAATATATATTTTCATAAAAGACCCTATCCTCTAGACCAGTGATTCTCAACCTTTTTCATATCAAGGACCCCTAATTTAGTCCACATTAGAGCCACGGACCCCCATTTGATGAGATTTTGTCTCTCGGACCCAAATCTGAGAATATTTTTATTGTCAGATGTGATTTTGTCCAGAATTCCATGGCTATCTGTACTGTAGGTAGCGAGATAACAGTAAAACTATGATCAAAATAGTCATTCTAAAATGACAAAATAATTTAACAATTCATCAATTTGCTGGGGACCCCCTGGAATGCCCTGGTGGTCCCCACGTTGAGAACCACTGCTCTAGACTGCGTACATCAGTCTGATATCACATTAAGATTTATGTCCGCTTAATAAGATGGGTAAACTATTGTGCAAATGAAAAGGTGAGCCAGAGTTCAGGTGGATTTGCACTCCACTACATCTAGTCACGACCATTTTCATACCTCGCAAACCAAAATCCAAAGACAAATATGACCTGCTGCCGCTTTTACCGAAGATTCCCAAGATAATGATGCCACCAAGAGCCATCTGCTGCCCCATGCTTAAGTAACTCAGTTGGGATGAATTGTTGTGAAATGTTTTGGTCTAGCAAAACTAGCTGCTTTCACCACAGCTAGCGAGAAGGTCGTGAGGTCCCAACCCTACAAGGACAGACATTTCTCAGCCTGAATACAATGGACTTTGTTAAAAAGATGATCATCCATTCAGAGGTTTGCCTGTTTCTGTTCCTCAGATCACTCCAGATTCTCAGAACGACTTTGGGAGCTACAACTGCACAGCAACCAATGTGATCGGTACAGAGTCCAAGGAGTTCCTTCTCATCCAAGCAGGTTAGTAAACAGAAAAACTTAAAGCTGGTTCTGTAACGGGTAACTGTTTCAATTTTGAAGACTTTACTACCCAGAAATCATGTAAGGTGACATTAGTAAGCTGCACACAGCACGCTCATGTTTACCAACCCGGTTGGTCTGTGATGCTGTATACCAAAGGAAACCAAAGGGATGAGAGATGAAAAGATCTAATGCTGGTGAGTCCAGCTTTCTCTGGACGGAGCGCTGTTCACTGATGCTTAGGGGAAGAGAGAAGATTGCAGAGAAGATTTCCCACCAGTGTCCACACCCAACACCCAGAATTTAATTTGGGCGAATGGGGTGAATCCACAGCGTCTCAATTAGTGAGGATGGGACGCTCTTCTCTGTTGCAGCCCTACTTTGTTATTTAGGCTGATAAGACAGCTGGATGAAACTCTTGCCAAGTGTAGCTTGAATTATACATGCAATAAAAAAACATCCAAAAATCCACAGATGTACTGCAGCCACACTTCACGCATTCTTATTCCGTGCCTTTCAATTATGCTGCACAAACTCAGTCTTAAAACCTGCATTTTTCTTTGCATTGCATTTGGTATTATAAAGCTCTTTGATCTAGAGGTCAAGCAAGTATTATTTAGCTTCACTTCAGTGGCACTTGGGACTCATTATAGGTAAGCCACTCAGGACCTTGTCTAAATATAATGCAGTCCAATGAACTGTGTGCAGTCCAATTAATTGAACGACCATCGGTGCCAGTCTTTTTTCTATAGCCTTTTCAGATGTTTTCTGTCTGCTACAGTCTGGTTAGAGTGATTCCTTCTGGTTGTGCAGAGAATCAAGCCAGAGCTGGACTGAATGAAAGCACAAATTCAAAAAAAAAAGCACTCCTCAAATGTGTCTTCACACCTGTTTCCACACACTGAGAAAATTCTACATGTAGGTGTAGAGCAGCTGCGATAAACAAATGATTATAATTTCCAAGGTATTTAGGTAGTCTTAGTGTTAAGTACTAGAAGTACACAAGCCAGAAAAGATCTGGTTAGGTTCATCACAACAGGAAACTCATGAGGCTTAGAAAAGGGTACATAAAGGAGGATTATTGTGTTTCTGTTTCATGATGCTAGTGAGACGCACTCAGAATACCAGAATGGCTTGTTGATTAGCTGTAGATCACTCTGTCTGGTGCGCATGCTAACGTTTTAGCATACAGTATGTTAAGTAATCGTAAAAGATAAACCTTTTAGTAATCCAAAGTTGGTATTGGTTTTTATTCTCTGGACTGTAGATTCATATCTGAAAACAAAATCTCAATCTTCATCGTTAGTGAAGTTCATTGCTAATCAACAGCGCAAAACTTCAGACGTGTGGCTAACTGTGTTAGCAAAACAAGTTACGCTCAAAGTCTCGTGAGAAGAGAGATCTTCTGCCATTGAAAGTGCATATTTTTTGTCAAATTTTTGTCTCTTTTACCAATCCTCAAAAAGCCTGGCTGGTTTAGACGTGTCACTAAAATTAACTTACCATCCGGCCTTAGAGCTGCTCAAGTTCTCCTTTTTTAACTAGGATAATGCTAGCTAACAAACTGTATGCTAAAACGATAGCATGTGCACCGGACAGAGCCATCTACTTGAGACACAGAAATGATTTTCATCAGATATTGGGTAAGGTGACCAATGGACCAAACTCCTAACAAAACTATATTTCTCGAGGGTAGCTTAGCTGTGGTTCAGCTTCTTCCAATTTGAGCTAACGGAATTGTATCCAATTCCGGACACTGTATCCAATTCCGGACACTCGGTCACTCGCGTAATTTCCGGTGTTTACCGGCATTTTTTATACGGAGTTCCCGACTGAAAGCTAAGTGACGTAAATTCATACACATTTCAGAAGCTAGGTATCAAATTTCATAAATATCTATACACATTAAAGCATATAAAACACTAAGTTACGAACTTAGTCACGAACAAGAAGCGCGAAGCCTTAAATCCCACTTTGGGCGACAGTTACTTCATGTAGAGAATCGGTATTGGCTGATAAATAAAAGATAAAATAAGAGCCTTGAGACCATAGCCTGCACTTCTTACAAGTATCTGTAACATTGTGAAGGTACAGGAAGGGTTAATAAAGGGTTAATATTGAGTATATGAATACACCGACACGGACGAAAGTAAGTGTCCGGAATTGGATACGAATTTTGAATCTCAAAAATAGGTGCGCTATCATCCGTTTGCAGGGACTGGAAGAAAATCAATTACAAGTTAAGGTAAAAGCGATATTAAACTCTAAAAAAGACAGATGGAGGATTGCTTATTTATGAGAAACTTCAGCGATAACAGTACAGGATGAAATATATTGGTATATGATTGTGATTTTTTTGGTCTTATGCTGTCCGGAATTGGATGCCCTGACGTTAACTGGTAGCTTGGAAAACTAGACATTTAAGGCAGCATTTCCAACACTGGTAAACGGTGAAATCAGCATGTACTTTAATAATAAACCAAATCCATGTGTGTTGCAGAGGTGCCGTCGTCGCCCGCCATCGATCGAGTGGAGCCTTTCTCCAGCACGGCGGTGGTGGAGTTCGACGAGCCCGATTCCAGCGGCGGGGTGCCCATCGTCAAGTACCGGGCCGACTGGCGCTTGCCCGGCCAAGACTGGACTGGCAGGGAGTATGACGCCGAGGACGGTGAGACGCACACCTCTTCCGACCATATTTGATATTCCTGTAGCCACCGGCTGCCTCTCGTGAGATGCCGTCGCCGAGCTGTGCGTTCCCTTGGCTGTCGTTCAAAGTGGAAAAACAGAAATAACACGAGAAATTTAATTGAAGCGTATTGTATCACAGGAAATATCAAAATACGCTTTTTTGTATTGTAATCAATTTATATGTTGCAGATTATATTATATGATACAGTAGCTTTTTTATTTGTATCACTCAGTTATGTCACCGCCTGCAGCATTAGTTGCTTCAGTGTTTTTTTCTTTGTTATTGCAGTAATCATTACCACAGTAAGTGGATTTCAATCTGCAAAAGAAGTGGAATATTTCACTCGGTGGAACATTTTCACTTTCTAGTGCACATAATGGAGCTCCATAGGAGTTCAGTAACAGTCAGCCTATTCTTGAGACTCTCAGCACCACTCACCTATTTTAGCCTTGAAAACATAGTGTAGAAAATTATATTTCCAACCTGGCAAAGTGGATGCAGGTGGTATTATTTAATTCTGTGTTCAAGGTCTCTTTAGCTGATCTCGGATGCATCTGCTTTGAGGCAGTGGAAAGCCTGCATGTTAACAACTCTCATTCAAACAAATGAGTCTTTTGTTAGCGACCTCATTAAAGGGGGGTTCTTTTTGCTTTTCCTACAATTTTATATCATTACCTTGAGTATAAGAAACATATTTGTGCAGTTTTTTCACATGAAAATAATTTTTAGGAATTTATTCTCTAGTACGGAAACTGAGCGGCCATGGTTGCTCATATATTTTTAACCCTATTATCTCGAGATCATGATTTGATTATCTCGTTACTTTTAAATATCAAACTTTCCTGTGATCACAATTTAATTATCTCATTATCATGCGATAACAAAACATTTTTTCTGGAGCTCACAACTTAATTAGGTAAATGATTTTAGTTAGGCCACGAAACCGTTGTGATGATGTCACACTGCTTGCCCACTTGAAAGTGTTGTTTCAGTTGGCAAATGTGCTATCCATGACTTTACTAGCTCTGTGCATGGCTGCAGTTGCTCTTTTTTTCTCCACATCACAAGAAAACAAACTAATGGTTTGTGTATGTGTTTCTTGCCTTCATGAGAGGCAAGCCTACAGACTAAAGTGGAACTGATAATGTCAGAAGGAGGAATCATGACTGATCAACATTATAGATACTGTAGTCAAACTATGACACAGGCAGAAATTGCAACTACAATCAGTTGCTTTTTTTGCTATTTTCTTTGCTATTTTGTTATCTCATGATAAATAAATCGTGATCACGAGAAAACAAAGCTGAGATAACAAGATAATCAAGTTGTGATCTCGAGATAAAATCAAAAATAGCAGTTCCCCCTTTCCACCTGAAGAGCTACAGGCCAATTTGGAGGTGTTTTTAGCAGCCAGAAAGAGCCGCTGCTCTGATTGGCTGGCAGTACTGAAGGCTCCGCCCCCTGGGCCAGACATAAGATTATTGGTCAGCTCCAGTAAAGTCAGCTTTCTACATCACAAACCCGACTGTCTTCTGACTGGCCCATTTCAGAGGCATAATTTTTTTCTTCATCTTTGACAAAACAACAAATAGTACAATTTTCACTTTTGTTATTGTGAGCAAGGGACATCCATAAAAAACCCATAAAAAACACAGGTTGTCCCCCTTTGACTTTCCCTGCCTAGGAAATGGGGGGAAAAACTGCACAAAAGATTCCAGCTGCCATGAATAGTTAACCCAAACCTCCAACTAGCACGTCAAGAGGAAAGGTGGAACACATTGTAGCCTAAATGACAGCCTGCTCACAGACTGACAGGCCCCAGATAATATCTCCCTCCCATTGAGGGCTTGTGGCTCTTACATATCTGGATGGTTGTCGGTCTGTCTGCCACTTGGGACGTATCAGTCAGCGGTTGACAGGCTCTTCTGTCAGCTCAAGGCCCAAGAGCCGCCTGTCACGCAAGCATATACAGAACAAAACATATGCACACACACACAAACAGAATAAATGCTACCAAATATTTCACAGTCAGCCACACCAACCACTCGGCAAAAAACACATAAACTAGAAGCTTTACGAGACACAGAGACACAGAATGGACCTCGTCTGTTGCACTGCATGTACACTGTTTCTAAAATTTTGCCATACTAAAGTCCTAATTGTCATTAAAGTTACAATATGTAATAATATATCAGAATTATTTATTGTTATTAATAGGGCTGGGCAATAATTTAATATCAGTCAGTGGATCTTTCAGTGGAATCATATCGTGATGATATGAAGATATTTTAATATCGTGACACACATTTCTGCTGTCTAAATTGATGATGACAAGCAAATTTTACTTAAAAACTCTGATAAAATGAGGTATGGTAGGAATATTATTTGAATATTTCTGTTTTGTTTGACATCACACCTAACATTACCATTCGGTTCAATGAGATGAACATTCATTTGATTATTTAACGTGATTTTGCATACATGAACCATATCGTGATATATATTGATATCAAGAAAAATCCTTATGATTATCATGATATTGATTTCGCCCAGCCCTAGTTATTAATGTCAACAAAGTTGCATATTGCAGCTTTAAACCTTTGGACACAATGGTAATGAAGCCTTGATAGTGACAGTAATTGATTTCTCAAATGTTGGAAGGTGCCCACCCATTGATGCTTTCATTAATATGCATCATGACACTCTCAATGTTTGACACACACTCAAATTTGCTAGGATTGTTGTGATTTGTGGATTTACCCTTTTGCAGAACCCAAGGAGAATGCCACTGTGGTAATCAATGCAAAATTTCACTAGGCTAGCCTAAAGCCTCAATTGAAAAACATGAATGATTTTGACAGCGAAATTAGTTTTACTGATGCTAGTGACATTAAAACCCCAATTCTGAATTCATTTGGCCTTAGCTATATTCATATAGTTTCTCCAAGAGTTCCACTTATGCATGGTTCATGCCGAAAGTCTTCCTCATTGAGACGTCTAGTAATGTGAAGCTTCTCTTCTGCTGTTCACCGGGACCCAAATTTGTCCTCATCCATGAAATTACAATTCATCGTATTGCATAGGGTAATATCAGCCAAGTGGCTTTTAATGAGAAAAATCAAGATGAATTTCAGTGGTTTGTGTGCGTGTGTGTGTGTGTGTGTGTGTGCGTGCGCGCGCGTGTAATAAACCCTGATCGAAATCTCATTGATGCTTTGCTAATATGCAAATAACATTGTCTGTCTACTCAAACCTAATACATTTTAATGCCCAAACTCCATTCTTTTTACCACTAGAAAACAACCATAACTTTACACATTGTCTTATTTCAAGGACTTTGTTTTTTTACACATATATCTGAATATCTGAAACTAATTACCAAAATGCTAGTGTAAACCATTTGCTGGGTGATTACTGCATAAATTCAGTTACATCGTTCTTTAAAATGCGGCTCATTTTTCGCAGTTAACACATTCAAATGCCCGGCAACATAGACTGACATTTTGACACACTGGTTTGCCAAGGAACATAAACACATAACTGCAACCAGATATTTCCATTCTTAACAATATGCACTATAAAGTGTATGAGTTTAACGTGATATTCTAACCCAGGAATGACATTTACATGTGTCGACCCAAAATCAGTTTTCTTGAGCAAGGGGATTTGGTAGGGAATTCTCCATGCATTTAAACGGGAGCGTATCTATGTTCCCAGGGTCCTATGTTCCCAGGGTCCTAAGTTCCCAGGGCCCTAAGTTCCCAGGGTCCTATGTTTCCAGGGTCCTAAGTTCCCAAGGTCCTATGTTCCCAGGGCCTATGTTCCCAGGGTCCTAAGTTCCCAGGGTCCTATGTTCCCAGGGTCCTATGTTCCCCAGCTCTATATAGCACATAATGGGAACCTGAAAAAGATGTTCCCCAGCTCTGTATTCGCTTAATATGACATGGGCTATTGTGGGAACTCGTCAAAGGGGTAGGACCCTGGGAACATAGGACCCTGGGAACATAGGAATGACTCCATTTAAACATAGCAACTGCTCCTTCAGCCCTGGTTTTGCTATTTTTCGATTCCGCTTCGACTAGCTTGTGCTAACGCCGGCTCGCCTTCCAACAGGCATTAACATGATCACCATCGTCGGCCTGAAGCCCGAGACCACCTACGAGGTCAAGATGTCCGCCATCAACGGCAAAGGCGAAGGCGAGAGCAGCCCGCTCACCACTTTCAAGACCGAGCCAGTCCGTAAGTACTCCCCCCCCTTCCCCGCTCGTGTCCCCTGCTCTCAGTTAGCGCTCACCTGACCCTAATGCTTTGAACCTAAATGCTTTTCCCCCACTTCCACCGCTTAGTCCTGTCTAGCCGAGCCCAGATGCTTTTCCACCCCCCCACCCCACCCCCCCACACTTCTCTGTTCCTGTGCCAAGCACCCGATGCATTCCTTTCCAGCCCTGCCGGAAGGAACGATAACTCACGATGCAATGCCGGTTCACAATCCAACCTGGTTTAATGGTGTATGTATGTAACGTATTACCTGTGTAACCAGTGTTACTTGCACCAGTGAACAGTGTTATGTGCTTCTTTCCTCATGGCATTGTATGCAGTGTGTTAGGCAGACCTTGCCTCACTCCTTTTCTCTCAGCCCTCCCTCCCTCTTACCCAACAACGAAGGTGATTTAGTGAATAGTCGTGTATTCTCAAAGTTGAGGTAAAGGTGGCAGTATGACAACTTTTCAATAGCGTGTTGACATATAATTTCCATATAATGTATATTATATTCAAGCTAAGAGGGTCTTTTCTGTACAAAACACTATGATTTAACCATCACATGACCATGACTGGTGCTCAATGTTTCCTTGAATATAAAGCCAATTTGTTGCTGATAGACCTTTCACATTGTAATACGGTCCTGAGTTTTTCATTCAGTGTCCTAAGACACTTTGCAACACGGTCCAACTCCCTCTAAAAACATGATTAATGTGGCCTTGATCATGTAATATCACAATGTCCTCATAGTTTTGACATGATCAAGAGTCTATGCTCATTCTTGCGATTGATGAAGCCAAAAGGAACGTTCTGCAAATGTATCAGTTTGCCTCCGGAACAGCCAATAAAGACTCCTCTTGATGGTCATAATAAGACAATCCCACTGATTACATGAATCCAACGGATCTGGGTTGAAATGAGTCTTTAATGAGGCAACAAAACATATCTTTGCACAATCCACACAATATGGCAGTCATCTCAAACACAGATGCTGAAGAAATGAGAAACTTGGGACTTAATCCATGTCCATCTTCTCTGGAACCAGTTTACCCCAGGCTGGCCATTCTCACCGCATGGTCAGAAGACAACGGGCCTTTTTTTTTTTGCCTCAGTTAGTGCTGAATCGGCGTTTCATCTCCAGGTCATGAATAAATCTTTGCTTTGATTTGTACCAGCCTGTCACGCTTCCATCTGTGCTTCATCACCCCCTTCTTCTGCTTCTGTAGAAACCAGTGCTTAGCGTACTCCTTATTCTGCCTGCTTTCCAAAGACAAGGAGGAAGGCTTTGTCCTACTTCAAGATTTTAGAGCACAAAATCAGAGAGGGTATGATAAGTTTGATAAGTTTATACTAAGCTACCTAAAATTTCATTGACTAACCCTTCAAAATGTGGTCGATTACATCAGGGTTTAGCAGCAGCATACTCATTTTAAGCTAATGTTTCTTATTTAACCATGACCAAATCCTTTCCCTAACCTTAACCACATTGCTTAGTTGCCTAAACCTAACCTTTTCACATGACAGGTGAAAATGGCATCACATATTGTCACATAATCCAATTGCTCATTTCACAAAATGTTATGAGACCCCCACCCACCTCCCTGTGGAGGTGGACAAGGGAAGAGACAAATTTCTGCGCTGATAATTCTGTAAATACTCTATTAATCCCCACAGTCAATGTTAGCCACAGTAGACACAGACAGTAGATAAACCACAGACAGAAAGTCCAATAAGCCAATATAGCACTGTGACAGTGGGTTAATGATGTGGCAGGACAGAGTCACCCTTTTCCATTGTGCATATTTCTCATCTCATGGCCTTTGTTTCTTCTCTTTGTTTTGTTTTCCATCATGATTTTCCACGTTTTTTTTTTTTATTCCATTGGACTTCTCAGAGTATACTTTCACAAGTAAGTTTCTCTTCTCCCTGTCTTGGCTTTTTTTTTTTTAATTTTCTTCTATACTTGTTTCCATCACGTTTCCATTTATTTGCTTTACTTTGATCATTCTCTCAATACTTCAAAATGACTTTAATGGTGTTAAAAAAAATTGCTATGATAATGCTATTTTGTCTATAAAATGGTGTCTTTGAATGAGTTCCAAGAAAATTCTTGCCCATAAATGAGACATTTGGTTGGAGATTTCTTTTTTTTTTTTGTTTAATGTAAATGCAAGTACTCATCCAATATCTGGTGTTTCACAAACCTTTCCAGACGGCATTCCTTTTCATTACACTAATGTGGATTCAGGTTTGTTTACCAGTGTGGTAGATTGACAGACTGAAAGCCCGTAGTGAGTGAGTGATCATATATCCTTAGTCCCATGATTCCTCAGTGTTACCCTTGCTTCTTTAATAGTGTGTGCCTTTAAATAAACCCTCCTTCCTCCCCCTACTGCCCCCCCTTCTAAATTGTGTTCTTCAATGAGAAAGTTATACTGTCTTGTTAGACAGTAAAAACAAGGAGCAAAATAGTATTATCATCAGGGAATCAATACAGAACTAGAAGGGCACTCAGAGAGCACAGACCTCCGCCAAGGTTCATGCTATTATTGCTTGTTCATGAGTCGGATCCGGATCCGCTCCGAAATTTAATGGGTTCTTCCTTGGCCCATGCTAAGCCTTCCACCAAGTTTCATGAAAATCGGGCCAGTAGTTTTTCCATAATCCTGCTAACAGACAAACAAACAAACAAATGGCACCGAAAACATAACCTCCTTGGCGGAGGTAATGAGACTACTTAGTAGTAACAATGTTTAAAGCTGCACTAGGCAACATTGCACATTGGCGGCTCCAAATGGCAGCGAGAGTTAACTGCTTCAACACCCTCAATACCCAGAAATCCTGTTATGTAATGTCAGTAAACTACATGTATTTATGAAATCCAAGAATGTCAAGTCGATACTTGTGTCCTTGTGGAGAACAATCTTCCCAAGTTGTCTTGGAGAGAACATATTTCTCAAGAAAGATGAGTTTGATAGAAAGATAGTTTGAGGATCGCACGTGCAATCAGTGAAGACACTCAGATGTTCATTTTCCTAGCTGTTTCAGACGTTTCTGTTGCGCTGTTTGGACGTGATGCGATCACAATGAATCTCGGGGCTTCCCATTCCCAAGTCACCATGGCCACATTCAAACCTTGCACCATTCTGCTATGGCGCAAAACATTTGCTCCCAACGGTGTCGAGGTACATTTGATCCTAGGGTTTGATCCCGTTTGGGGTGATTCCGCATTTTCATTGGCTACGTACAAACACCTGTTACACAGATGTACAATTGGCTCCGAGAATTCTTCGAGAAGGATGCACAGAATCGCCATCTCAGCCAATAAACAACCCGTAACAAACGCTTTGCTATTGGCTATTGAACACACTCCATCTGATGCATCCTCAGCTGGAAAGTAAACTTCCGGGACCTATATTCGTCCTCTGCGTTCTTTTGTTTTGGAATCATACTTCAGCCGTTGTCATGGAGAACATGAGAACACATATTGAGACCCTCAATTGCCCCCTTTCCACTGAGGGCCAAACCTGGCCAAACCAAATCACTATTATGTTCCTCTTAGTGTCTGAAGAGGTGCAGCCATTGTTGGTGAGTGCAACTCTCTCTGGACGGAGCTCTCTTTTGCTGCTGTTTTGTATTTCTCTCTTGTGCACCGAGAAGATTTGCCGCCAGTGTCCAGACTGACACCAGAATTTCATTTGGGCAAATGTGCAGCACCTCAATTAGTGCGGATGGGACACTCTTCTCTGTTACTGTCCCACTTTGTAATTTACGCTGGTAAGACAGGATTATTTTTCACTAAAACTGTTGCCTAGTGTAGCTTTAATTTAAAAAGATGCTAGAGAAATAATCAGCTTACAGGGTTCAGTCTTTGGTGTAATTGTGGTTATTACTGCATCCTTAACTCAGCAGACAATCTGATTTTCTCTTGAGTGTGTAGTATCTCTGCAAGCAATCACAGTACAAATCGTTATCTTTTATTACATTAAAGTGGGTAAACCCATGATTAGTTGGCTGGCAACTGCAGCGTGGGATAAGGGAATTCAGGTGGGGGGCTTTCAAAAAGATCTCAATGTGGTCCTCATGAAAAGCTAGAAATGGCATTTATTGCATCTGTTTTGATGCAGCATAATATTCAGGTTTGGACAAGGGAGTTTTTTTTGTTGTTGTTATTATAATATACCCTTAGGGTTATTTTAACTATCCGTGTGAGTGTGTATGTGTGTGTGTTAAGCTCCAACCGAGTGTACACCCCGCAGAAATCTGACTACAACTTACAGTAAGCGCTTAAAAATTGCTAATTGTTGCTATAAAGTAAACCCCAGGTGCCAACAAGAAAAGGTAGTAGCAAATGGAAAGAGGAGTCGGCAGCATGCAGCAACCGCAGAACAAATTATATGTGATATGCCACAGCAGAAGTTTCACAAGCGGCTTCCTGAAGTCTCACGAGCTGTGGGGAATTGTTGAGCGAGCGCGCATTCTTAAAAGATTTGCCCTTGTTTAACTTTGTTTAAGTTTTCATGAAAAGTTCTTCTAAAGCATAGGGGCATTGGCTCTGATACTGTGGAAACCTACTCCTGTTTCAAGTCAAAACTTCAGTGATTCAACTGGGTCAGCTTTTGCAACAATCGTACACTGAATTAATCCATGGGCACAATCCAAATTTTCATTCCCTGGCTGCTCTCAAGGTCTGCTTTCCCGACCTGCTTGTGAAGCTCTAAACCTTGCTGCTAATTAAAAGTTCCGGTTTTGATTTGGTCATTTTCTCTGCAGGAAATGTCTGCCCTAGACCTAACTGCAATTACTGTGAATGCAGTTTACAATACCTGTGCAGAGGACTGAATAAAGCCGCTATTTTAAGGTCTTTGATGGCAATTCTGTATTTGAAATTATGAGGGTTTTAGCAAGCAGCATAACCACAAAGTATTAATTTATTATGTCACAAGCACAATTGCTTGTTACTGTAACAAACGGACTGGATTAAAGCTTTGTTGGTGTTTGATTGCTGCCAGCCACCTAGAATTAAAATGTTGTAGATGTGGTGTATGGTTATTTCTAGAAATAGGAAAATAGGATGTGACGCAGCAAGCTTTAAGCTGTACTTGTTTGTGTTTTCCATGTTGTAGCGTAGTTAGGATGTGCTGACTGATACCGAAAAGCAAGTCGTTCATTGGTGTGTTCCACAGGAAAGTTCTTAAAGAATTCATTATCACCAAGACGCTGAAGTACATCTTGAACCACCAATTAGTTGCTCCTGGTAAACTCGAGCTCCTCTCACCATGTTTTCACCATCTTTCAGTTTCATCAGAGACACCAACCCTCATTCCTCCAACCAGTATGGCCCTTAGTGAGTATGCCAGTCCAGCAGTGTGCAGTGTGTCTCTCTCTGCTTCCCTCTCTCACCTGCTTGGCCTCACAGTTAGCGTAGAACTACATTATCACTGGCATGGCTCATAGAGATCAGATTTAGTCCCGAAGAGAGCTGCTGATCTCTACTAAGTCTGTTGGTAAGGAGATAAACAGTGAAAAGACTTGGTAAGTTACTGGCTTTGCTAACTGTATCAAACTCTCATAGAATATTATTATACTAACATTTGTCAATGACATGAAGGTTGCCCTTCTAATAGACTGACTATAGTATAGTTTATGACATATTTGTATAACACAGTGTGCCTGCTCATAAATAAAGATATCCAAACCGCAGTACAGGTGTTAAAGACTCCCCCGATTGTGGTGTGCTTGATTTTATGGGAGATCCCAAAAACCCATTGGTCCCATTGGTCAACTTCCCCGTTAAGTGATAGGAACATAGACAACAAAGTCATCCATGTGTCCCCTGTAGAGTATTGGCTACAGTGTTCCATGCTAACACTTTAGCTTGCAGTATGTTGACGGATAGACAGACACCAGACATTTTAGTAATAAGAAGTTGTTAGTAGTATTTATTATATACCCTGTCCTAACTTCACTTCCTATGGAAATAGGGAAAGTGCTGCTCAAAACAGTATGCTACTTTTATATTATATTTTGTGTAAATTTTAGTATTAGTAAGTATCACTCAACATAGTGTATGCTAAAGTGTTAGTATGGATCCTACTATCACTCAACATAGTGTACGCTAAAGTGTTAGCATGGATCCTACTATCACTCAACATAGTGTATGCTAAACTGTTACCATGGATCCTACTATCACTCAACATAGTGTGTTAGCATGGATCCTACTATCACTCAAACCCTTTTTTATATACTACTTATACTACTTACACTTGTATATTATTTTTATATACTACCTCATAAAGAGACATATTCCCTCATTTCTACTTTACATTTTTTATATACTACTTCTTCTATAATTTAGTGTTGTTTTATGCTTAGTGTTACCCATGGGAGCAAGCTGAAGTCCTTGTATGTGCAAACTTACTTGGCCAATAAAGCTGATTCTGATTCTAATTCTGATTCTGTAAGTTGACCAATGGGCCAATCTGGACTTGGTGTCCTTCAAGTGTTATTGGTGGATTGCACAGCATGTTGAGGCAGTTTGACGATTTACCTTGAAGCATGCTGCGTGACTTTCCAAACCAAGGGAGCTAATAACCAAACCCAACCTTTACTACACCTCTAGCCTCTCTGCATACCACAAGTAAACTAAGGTTAGCTAGTCTCCTCACCCATCCCTACTCATTTCTGCCTCTCTGCCATCTACATATGTGTTCGTTCTTTATTTTCGCTGTAGCCCCCTCAGCAAACAAAAGTGTCTCTCATCTCATGGCCATTAAGCTGAGATATCAGGTCATGTGAATGTCTTGACAGTGCAATTTACCCAAGTCTCCAGAATTTTGCCATTCTCTAGAGGAGATCCTTATGATAGTTAAAGAGAGCTACTTATAATTGGACAGTGTGCATACAGTAGCCTATATTTGCTTGCCTGTGCACTGAGTAATTTTTGACAGTGAAATGGCATAGAAACTACAGTTTGATATGCATATTTTAAAACACATTTTTCATTTAAAAACATTGTTTCATAAGTTTAAACCATTTAGTGGGGTTGCAAGAGACAAGATCGACCCATTCTTCTGCTTAAAAACCCTCTTGGATTATCAACAGGAACCTCTGTGGTTAGGTATGCTCAGTAGTGTAAAATCTTTTCTGATGCAATTTATTGTACAGAATGTCTCCAAAGTAGCAGAGAGCAGAACACAAGCTTAGAGAAAGTGGCATCATTTTGTTGATTTATACAATTTCTCTACAAGACGACAATTAGCCAACCTTGCGATGTAAAAAATAAATAAAAAACAAGCAACAGAATTCATATTTTCATCAGTCCAGCAGTATGATTGTGATGTTAGTGCTGGAGTGTGATAGAACTGGTATTCCAGTCACACTGCAGATAATCTTCACTGAAATCCTCCTCGAAGGCAAAGCATAAAGATGTGTAGCCTAGCAGCGAGGTAGGCAGCTTGCAAGCTACTGCTGTATTTCTCAGTAAACATGACCACCTTACATTCAGTAAGCGTGATGTAATGTGCATTACATTAGCCAGAGCAGCAGTGCATGCTCTGAGCATTACATTTGCCACAGAATTCGATTTTTTTTCTTCTCACAAACAGAGATTATTTTTACACAAAAACAGTACTAGCCATTTATGGGTTTTTTTAGGTTGTCTGACAGTTGGTGTGACATGGATTGTCTCAGAAGGGATAATGAAGTGAATTAATATAGATGCATTCCAATCATAGGAAGAATCCATGAATGAAATCTTAGTTTGGCCAAATTTTGTTTTGATTATGATTTTAATGATTTGAATCTCTGTTCTTTCTCTAAAAGAACAGTCCCCGTCTACCATGCGTGTCAGAGAAGGCAGCTTTAACAGGGTTCTCCTGAATATATGTGGACATGTAGATGTGTGCATGTGTTTCTGTCTTGCATATACAAGTATTTGTACATCTTCCCTGTGTGTTGGGTGTGCTGCAACATCAAGATAGAAAGAAACCAACATAGAATTTACCCCTTAGACTTGTCTAATAACACAACAAATGCTAACTGTCTTTTCACTGACATAGAAGTGATTAAATAGAGTCGAATGCCCCGTCTAACTTACCCTAAAAGCCGATTGCTTTCATTTGTGGTGCACACAAAGTGTAAAGCAATGTTCGAGGTTGTAGTGTGTAAATGTGATGTGTTTGTTACACGGAGTAAGTATGTCCAATGTCGCTCATTTTACTTGTGTTTCAGCTATAGAAGCTAGATCTACTGTATGTTCATGCAGTGTTCCTAATTAATTCCCTTCCTTTTGAAAAACACTTTTATTAGCATTTCTCATATATAGGCCTGGGTTTGCATCAGATATTCAGAATGTAGTGCAACACTACATTCTACGCTCTGGCAGCTATATTGTGCATCTCTGCAAGTATATCATGAAGAGCAAATGTCATAAATGCTTTTAAGTCCAAAGCCTTCATCTGATGCAGACCTGACTCGTTTTTCCCTAATGCTTCATGTGTTCATACTGTTCTGCTGTGTCGTGCATCATATTTATTCATTTTAGGCATGTTGTGTATTGCCAATAATGCAGAGTTTCCTCTGTTCTTTTCTTGACCCCACAGTTTATTTGTTCACCGCTACGAACAAAACAAACTGACGGCTCCATGTTTAAGCCCCAATCCGGGATTTTTGCAAATATATATTTGTATGTGTAACCCTACAAATATAAATGAAGAATTCACAGCTTCAAAGTACAACTTTATTGAGCTGTCATGCTGCCAGTTTCTGTATAAAGAGCTTAGTCAATCAAGTTTTAGAGTGTGGAAATGTCTTCAGCTGTGGTGCTAGAGGTGGCTATATAGTTCAACTCCGGATTGGGCGTTAAAGTGCTATGTAAAATCGATTTTTGTTTTTTTTAAGTTAAGAAAATTCATATATATATATATACAGTATGATTTTGTGTCATTGAATACAAGTCAGAGGAAAAACTGTTTTAATCATCTGGATGCATGAGGCAATTCTGGGTGTATAGTTTTGGTTGTAACGTATTTCAAGGAGTGGACTTAAAATGTATTTATTAATTTATGTATTTATTTATTTATAAATTTTTTGCAAAACTAAATGTTGGCCACAACCAAAACTACATGTCTGCAAATGCATTCATATATTCAGTGGACATGTTTTTTTTTTATGTGTATTCAATGTGTTAAAAAAAAAAAAAAAAAAAAAAATTCAGTTGATCAATTCATGTATTTCTTTTTGTTGTTTGTGTTCGTTTTTTTTTTTTTCCTACCATTTTGTCTTTAACATTCTCGTTTGGTTTTATTATGTTTACATGTTTACCTCATTTCAAAAATGTTTTGTATTTTCCATGTGCCCCCCCCTCCCCCTCCACCCCCCAACCTCCCCTTTCAACCAATCATGTGCGTGCGTATCATGTGACTTTGTCATGTGGCTCTTGCATGGTGCTGATGATGTCGTCTTCGCTGGTGAACAGAAGGTAAAAAAACATTTTTGTTTTGAGATCATAAGATCAGCATCGATCATTTAGAAAACTTTTTTTTTTTTTAATTAGACTTACAGCTATAAGACACTGACATTAGAACTCGTTCAAGTTTTTTTTTTTTTTCTTCATCCACCTGTAGGCTATTCTGTAACTTTGGTCAACCTGTACTTATCGACAGTACTTCATCATCTCCAACCATTCATCTTGAGACTGCTTCTATTTTTCTCTTTCCACTATAGCTGAAGATTTCCCTTTTATGCTTATCCTCCATCGCACTCACAAAGGAATAATGCAGGCCTACTTTCCCCTTAGTGCCTTTTTACAACAGGGTATAGGCCAAGATACCATCTCAAGTTGGAGAAAATCTAATGGTTGACCTCTAAATCTGCCCCCTCACTTTTTCTTACTTGTAGCCACTTTTGGACAGGAGGCACCATTAGCACTTCATGCTTATACAGGGTATCCACAGGTTTCTTAAAAAGTCTGAAAAAATCTTACATTATCGAATTCTAAGGGCTTAAAGGAATAGTTCACCCAAAAATGAAAATTCTGTCATCATCTCCTCATCCTCATGCCAAATGAAACACAGGTGAAATTTGTTAGTCCATATAACACACAGGGAGGTTGCCAGCACAACTTGGTAGCAGCCTTCTCCAAAACAACTGAAGTCAATGGGGACCAGTTCTTTAGAGTTACAGGTTTCATTGCACTGCATGCCCACGCTTAGATTAATACAGAACAGGGTTAATACAATATGCTTTTACTAAACACAGTTGGACTCCGTGCCCCTTAATCTGCTCATTTCTAGTTTCACAACTTTCACTTGATATGTTCAATCAGAAATCACCTAGTTTTCAAAATGGTCTTAAAGGTCCCATATCATGGAAAACGGGATTTCTCTTGCCTCTTTGATTATAAATGAGTTGGATGTGCTATCTAAACATTGTGAAAGTATCAAAACGCACGATCGCCAACTAAATCCACAAAATCCATATTTGTATTTGTATTTGTATTAGAAAATTTGTATTAGAAAACCGAGCCTCTAAACGAGCCGTTTGGAGTTCCGTAACTCCCTACCTGTAGCTGCCTGTCGCCGCAGGTGTCTCACGTTTCACTCTTGAAACGGTTAGCCAATCAGAACAGAGGGGTCGTTAATATTAATGAGCCTTAAAGGCACGGCGACAGAAACGGCCTGTTCTTGGTAAGGCTCAGAAGAGATGCTGGAAAATGAACGTGTAAAAATGGATTGAGAGTGTTTTTGGCACATGACACCACACACACAGCTTTGAATGGACCTCAAGACGTAAAATAAAACTGGAAAGTGTAGAATGTGGGACCTTTAAATTCAATTCCAGGTAGCATCAAAAAATCTTAAAAAGTCTCAAATCTTTCCGAAACCTGCAGATACCCTGGTATACGAAAAGTGCATATATTTCAATATTATGTCATTATTATTTTTTATCACATTTAAACATCACGCTAGCAGCCTCAAAGTGCCACTGTTTGCAAACTGCATCGCACGCACATCTGAATGTATACCTCTTACCCACCCATGGAAGCTAATTCTTTTGATTTCTCCCCCATCCCCCCCTCCCCCCCAAATAATCTACTATACCTCCGAGTGCTTTACTGAATGGGACTAACAGCATGCGTCTCTTACTGCATGCATGCAAGCAAGTTCGCGTTCTTGTCACATCCTTCTTCCACTTTGTTTTACTGTCTCTCCCGATGAAAAGGTGCGGTCTGTCTGCATGTGTTGGTGTCTGTTAGCGTCTTGTCTCCTTAGTGCCTCTTGTGTTATTCACATGTAGCCTTGGAGAATAAAAAAAATGCATTGTTAATTCATCTGATGTGACAATACTCAGTACTAGTATTTAAAAGATGATACTAGTTTTACTGACATTTACCTGGTATAATTAGGTAAATAGATTAAATAGATTTTTTTTTTTTTCAGCAGGTATTGTTGCATCAGATGAACCCAGACAATCGAGGTCCAAAATTACAGAATCATTACACACTGAATAACAGAGTTTTTTTGTATGATACTGCATGGTTTTTTTTTGTCTTTTTTTTTAATAACTCATGATCAAGCCTAACAACTCTTTCTCCATTTTAGCCTCAGGAAAACTTAACCTATCCGAGAATGATGGTCATGGACAACTATGTCGCATATAACTCTTTGTCTACATGCCGCCATTTTACTGCAATTCTTCCTAACTAACAGTGTCTGATTCACTTCCAGCATCTGCCATGCTTACTCCAAGACAGTCTAGTGGAATGCTTTTTTCAGGCGGTCGCTCTCAGATAATTACCTAAGATCAAGCACAAGTGCCTTCATGCATACTCGTTTGATTCACTGCAGCTGATGTTTGAAGTGTTAAATATCAAGGGTGGAAAAATGAACACTGGACTGGGAATTTTACATCTTTATCTGTGTCCATTTGAAATGCATGCCATTGTTTTGTTTTTTTGCTAACACAACGGCTTGCCAACAAAAACATGCAGCAGTAACACTTTACTTTCCAGGTCCTGCTATTTCCTAATAATTTCCTAGAAAGGAGTGGATATGTAACAGATCATTTCTGCGGAGGTTTCCTGGAAAGAACCATGACATTATGTGCTAATAATAGGGAAAATGTTGTATAGTTGTTATATAGAATTGATAAGCTTAATGGTGACACTTTACAATATAACTGATAAGCGTAATGGTAACACTTTACAATAAGGGTCACTAAGTTAACATTATTTAATAGTCATCTTTATAATCTATTAATGTATAAATTAATACCTTAGTTAACATGAACACCATTAGTAAATTACACATTAGTTAACTGTTAATTAAGGGTTAATGCTTAGTAAGCATTAACTAACCCTTATTAAACATTAACTAACCCTTAACTTAGTGACCCTGTAGACCCTTACTGTAAAGTGTTACCAACTTAATTTCTATACTTCTTCTAAGAGTTTCCTGGAAAAAACTGAAAAGCTATAAATTATTTATTGGAAATATAGGGGCAAAGGCCAATTTGGTAACCCAAGAAATTATTCACTTATAAGGAAATTAGTATTTTTGGTAACATTTTACATTACGTGTCCATTTATGAATGCATTTACTAACATGAATTAAACATGAATATTAACATTAACTACTCTGCCAGGATATGTTTAAGTAATACATGGAGAGTTTACACTTTACAACAGGTATACTTACTCACTTTAGTTAATTCCAGGATATGTTTAAGTAATACATGAAGATAGAGTTTCAATTTAGACAATACATTAGCATTAACAAACATGTATAACAACATTACTTAATGCAGCCTATTGTGCATTTAATATGAACTCATCTTTGTTAATGTCACTGTTCATGCTTAATTCATGTTAGTAAACACATTAGTTAACATTAACAAACATCTATGACAACATTAATTCAGTTGTTCATGCACATTTATCATTAACTAATGTTTGTTAATGTTGTTATTCATGTTTAATTCATGTTAGTAAATGCATTAGTTAACATTAGTTAATGAACACTTAATGTAAAGTGTTACCGTAGTTGTGGAATTATTTCTTTATCTGTGATTTATAACCTTACAGGAAGACAGACTTAAACATACAGATTTACAGTTCCAGTTACATATCTTTCTCCTTTCTATGAAATTATTAAGAAGTAGCTGACCTGGAAAATAAAGTGTTATCCTTTATTGCTGTGACACTTTCTATAATGAATACACTCATGGTGAACATTGCATCATTACTCCAGTAAAAAGAACAAAGCTCAGTATTGACTGAGGAACAGAGTTGTTTTCTGGTCTCATAGTGAAGTAAAGTTAGATAACATGCCAAAGAGATAATATGAGGGGGAAAATATCAAGGAGAAAAGAAAATAAGGGGCAAAATATCCGTTCATACAAAAAAAACAACATTATGCTACCAAGCCTTACTGTCAGTTATGATGCCTATGGCTGGAAACCGATTTGTTGAAGGAATAGCTCACCCAATAATGAAAATTGTATCATTATTCACCCTCATATCAGTCAAAACACCAGTTTCTACAGTATGTCCACATAACACACAGCGAGTTAGCTAGTGCAGCCTTCTCCAAAACAACTGAAGGGGCTGGGAACATGTAAAGACTGTAAAATTACTGCAAAAACTGCTATGGCTCAGGATAGAAGTAATATTTTTCATGATGTTTAGTTAAAAGTTTAATTGAATTAGTTAAACTGAATAAATTGAAAGAAATTAATTAAAAGTTCTCACAATACTTTGACCTTGACCGGCTCCTCTCATTCAAATGAGGTAAACCTGCTGAGTGGCGGCTTTCCACTTCAAATGCTGCAAACTGGCCTTCAGGATGGATTTTTGAAAATGCAATAACTAAAAATTTTAACTACTCAAACAAAATCAAATTTGAACAATGTCTTCATTGAACATCTTTGATGATATTTGTTTATAAATAGAGAAAATGTTGAATTCCTGTAATAGGGGACATTTAAGTATGGAAGGTTAAAAGCAGCCAGGCGATCTGAGTTAGCGGATAAATAAGTTTGTGCCAGACAGTTAAGAGATTTAAAAAACAAGAAGAGAACATAAAAATGATCAGAGGCCAGTGTAGAGATTTTAGAATTGGTCTGTCTTCCTTGTGTTAGTTAAAACCCGTTCTGGGGCATTTTAATAAGCTGATTAATTCAGGTGATTAATACATTTCGTAATTTAAAATACTATTTGTTTTTCAATTGATCAGAATGCACTAGTGGCATAAGTGGCTGGGTAGCTTAATTTTTTTTATTGTATCCAAAAAGTTGCCATGTTTGAGTCTCTCAAATTGTATTGTCATGTTAGGTCATAGCAAGAAATAGGCATGAATAGGCATAAATGGCATGCCTCTGGACTCTGAACAGACCAGAATGTAAAGCTATCCATCTGATGGGAGTGGAAAGTAACATAGCTACTTGACAGAACACACCAGCTTGTAGCCTATATTACTTAAAATGTGATGCTTTGTCGCCACCAAGTGAAATTGTAAGGGAATTAAAACACTGGTAGGACACAACCAGAGGAATAGCCATAGTGGAATTATTGGCCAGTGCATTAAAATAGTTGATTATACTTGATTATACTTGATGATGCTACTTCACCTTGGAGCCTTTTACAACGCTCAGCCGATCAGAACTGAGTATTTAACCAAGCAAGCCGTTGTGTAGAGTGCAGAATACAGTGAAACTAGAAATGATTAATTGGAACATGTTGATTATGCATGAATGCACAATTGCCTGATCCAAATAAAAAAAAAAAAAAAGTTTTAAAAATTTGATGCAAAGCTGAAAAGGTCAAAGTCCAAGCTTATTTTTTGCAGAATCCTGTAGACAATCACCAAACAATCAACGAGTCGGATGTTACTGAAAAATACAACTAAGAACTACTGGATGTATTTTCAAATGGATTCTCAGCCTGGAAGTCAAACAAAACACTCAGTTTAAAACCTGCCACCTGCTTTTGGGCTGGTAATATGAGATTGCGAGTGAGAGACAAGGGCTGTAACATCCTGATTTGGTCGTTTTAATAACATAATCAGCACTAACTGTGCGTAACCAATATTTACATGATTGATGAGTTTTGGTGATTGGTCTCCTCCCTTACAACCCTCTGTGCCTGAGATGGCATGACGGTGTATTTAAGGGTCAACATCATTACGCACACACACACACACAGAGAGACACACACAGCACATTGACCTTCCTTCCCACCAGACTATGTTAATATTATTAAAAGTAATAGAGTAACATGTCCAATCAAGGCGTGCAGGCTCATTATCCAGCAACCCAGCGTTCATTACTCTGGAGGACAGACTAGATAATGAGGAACCTCAAGGAGAATAACACCGGGCAGCCAGACTGCTCTCTGTCCTTTCACACTGTCCTTAAAGGAATACAGTGAGTTTTTGGGAGATTGTAACGGTTGGTCAATTTAGCATAGACACCAAAATCATCCATGTGTCACCAGTAGATTGTTGGCTCTGGTGCTCCATGCTAACAGCATACACTATGTTGAGTGATAGTAGGCTCCCATGGGTAACACTAAGCATAAAACAACACAAAATTATAGAAGAAGTAGTATAAAAAAATGTAAAGTAGAAATGAGGGAACAGGTCTCTTTATGAGGTAGTATATAAAAAATAATATACAAGTGTATGTATAAGTAAGTATAAGTAGTATATAAAAAAAGGTTAGAGTGATAGTAGGATCCATGCTAACACTTTAGCGTACACTGTGTTGAGTGATAGTAGGCTCCATGCTAACACTTTAGCGTACACTATGTTGAGTGATAGTAGGCTCCATGCTAACACTTTAGCGTACACTGTGTTGAGTGATAGTAGGCTCCATGCTAACACTTTAGCGTACACTGTGTTGAGTGATAGTAGGCTCCATGCTAACACTTTAGCGTACACTATGTTGAGTGGTAGCAGGCTCCATGCTAACACATTAGCATACACTATGTTGAGTGATAGTAAGCCATTAGCATTATCCAAAGTAACAAGGCTGACCTCTAAGTCATAAAATGTTGATAGAAATTTTTATTATATAGCCCATAGATTCATACATTTTAAAAATGAAATATAACTCAGTATAGTTGATGTAGTCATGAATTCTTTTTGGAACTAGGTGAGCAACCAAGTATTCATCTGCTGCACAATTATTTTTAGCTGTATAAGGTCTCCCATCATCCACCACTCTTTTAGGACATTTTTTTTTATCCTGCTGAAAGGCAAGTGATGAATGAAATTAGATATATTTGAGCATTGGTCACTCACGTTAAATTTCACTGTTAAGTAAAATTTTCTCCTACACCAAACCGCCAGACTTAGCCAGATATCATATAGAAATATTCTTTAGCGCTGCTACAAGTCCTCATTTCCTCACATCTGAGATAATGGTAGTGGCGTGGTATCACTCAACACGGTGTATGCTAAAGTGTTAGCATGTGGCCAACAATCTACCATGGACACATGGATGATTTTGGTGACTATGTTCTCATCACTTAAGGGCTATGGTGACCAATGGGAGAATTTCACAAAAACTCCTTAAAGACAACAATGGACAAAAACCCTAATCCTGTCATGCCAAAGTGTCCTCTGCCAACCCGGTCAATTGGCAATCAATACCATCTGGTATTTAGCTTAGTTTACCTGCTAGACACAGACACACATATACATACCCTCACCTTATTTTGAAGGAAGGTTAGGAAGTACAGTAGCTTATTTGTGTTCAGAGGCTACAAGAAGGGCGATGTTGACCCATCAGCCATTTTTGTGTGAACTAATGATTATTCCCTGTTGTTTTTCCTGTGTAGGGGAACCCAGTGCCCCCAAGCTAGAGGCCAAGATGCACACCAGGGGCAACTCCCTCAAGGTGAACTGGATCAAGCAGGACGATGGGGGCTCGCCCATTAAACATTACCTGGTCAGATACAAGGCTGTGAGTATACCGGGCAAGGAGGTAACCTGGTGCCGCTTTGCTGTTTCTGCTCTGCTCTGAAAGATTAGATGAAACTTTATTGGTATACACTGCCCGTCAAAAGTATGGACACACCTGATTGAATGTACTATGTTTTTCATTCTCTTAAAGCCATTTTGATCTAAAGGCTTCTGCTTAAATGCCTCAAATTTGTTTCTTAGACAAATATAAATAGTGAAGTTGATGCCTATGTATGAATTTCTTTCCAAAGCCTTTGCCTTTCCGTCAAGGCAAAGGGCGGCTACTTTAAAGAATCTAAAATATAAGATAGTTTTGATTTTTCGGTCACTGCATAACTCCATTTGTGTCGTTTCATAGTTTAGATGTCTTTACTGTTATTCTAAAATATGGAAAATAGTAAGAATTCAGAAAAATGTGGTCTCAACAAACTTTTGACTGGCAGTGTATATGTAAAATATAACAACTAGAGGAACATGAGAGCATGGGAAAAGACACTATGTGACATGAAGAAAGCCGTTCCCCGTGCCCCTCTAGAACGACCGAATGTCCTACGTTGGCGGCCCAGTTTTTTTTACGTTTCTCTCCCCTCACCGTCCGCTTTCAGAAGCACGTTTCCGACTGGAAACCGGAGATCCGCCTCCCCCACAGCAGCGAGTACGTGGTGCTGAGCGGCCTGGACTGGAACACGGAGTACGAGATCTACGTGGTGGCGGAGAACCAGCAGGGCAAGTCCAAGCCCGGCGTGCTCGCCTTCAGAACACCCACAGAGCCCACTACCGTCCCAGGTAAAAATCCCCCATCGCACCCACCCCTCCCCCCCTCCCCCCCAGCATCCACACACACCAACCACAGTGCAGAGACGCTGCCACCGTGACCCCGAAAGCTCCTCTATTTGGATCCCCGAACACCACCAGACGCTTATTCAAGCCTTAGGGGTGGGGGCTTTAGATGTAGCCGTTTGGAGAGATAGTCTGAAATGAAGCGTCCTTATCTGTCCTTAGCTCATTACGGAGGACGTGTATTGACTTTTACCTTCCTTATTAGTCAAATTCATACTTGAGTGGAGAGGGATGATACAATCAGGGAATATGCTATCCGCTGAAAGCCTTGATCCTAAAAAAAACGCGGCTCATTATATTGTGGCGTATAGTTTTGGGGGCGACAAGAGACGACACAGTTTCATGAAAAGTCGTGAAATGAGCACGAACTCTGAAACGCAGATTACAAGCCGTGGACATGAATAATGTGAAGATTATGTTCCTCCACCACGAAAGTATTATGTAACAATACAAGAAAAGGTTTGCTGACGGTTATGTTTGGACAAGGAAAACAACCTTTTGTTAAGGTTAGGGTTAAGGTTAGGCAACTAAAACCATTTGGTTAAGGTTAGGGTAAGGTTTTAGTCATGGTTAAATACGAAAAAACTGAAAATGAAGACATGACTCACAGCAGAAAACTTCTTCTTCATCAGTTTGGAATTGAATCCGGGTCCACACCCTTACGGTTCCACCATCAAAGTACCAATCTTGGAACCCATCGTCTATCGGTCTGACGACGATTAGACTCTTATATTTTAGGGTTTTCCGGTGTAGCCAGCGGACATCCGGGCCAAGACTTCCTCTTCCGTGCGCCGGTCATTGTTTACAGTCTGATTAGCGACTTGAGACGCGAGAGTCGAACGTTTCTCCACACAATACACAAACATCGATACTTTTTGTAGGTGTTTTAGGTCCGGACGACATTTCGGCTAATCTCTATAAACAGATATCTGCATATGAGACGTCGTCTCTCGACTCCGACTCCATTCTCGCGTCTCAAGTCACTAATCGGACTGTAAACAATGACCGGCACACGGAAGAAGAAGTCTTGGCCCGGATGTCCGCTAGCTACACCGGAAACCCCGAAATATTGGTTGTCGCCCCCAGAGTCTAGACGATGGGTTCCGAGATTGTCAAAGTACTAGCTTTTTCTACTCTTGTCTCCTCCATATAATCCTTTCCTGGTGGTGGAAACATATTTCTCTCCTTTTTCCTGCGCAGAGCACATTATTTGCATTTGAAGACTCGGGCCAGTTGTGCTCAGTTCACAAAATTTCAGAGACCAGGCCCGCAAGAAATCAGCAATAACTGTTGAATCATACGTACAAAGAGCAGAGCAGGATTACTCACTATCTAGCGGCAGAGTGTTATTTCCCTCTCTGTGATGCTCCGCTGCTGCAGATATAGCTGAGCATCATGCTGCACTGCTCTCCCGGCCTTCATAGCCTCATATGAGGCCGGCGTTGCTGCTCAGGTTCAGTGAGCAGTGAAGTCAGAGCAGATGATATCCGTCAGGCCCAGAACATTTTGTCCGGTTCATCCCAAGTTCCCCCCCCTCTACCCCCAGTGGTCACGGTCAGCCCTTGCTCTGTTGCTGTGTGGCGTGGAAGGTTCGCATTTTTAACTCGGGCTGCCTCCCCATTGCACTACACCTGAGCAACACAAACACTTTATATCTCTTTCTCCTCCTCTATCTCACTATCGCTTCCCTCTCCCATGGTAAAAAAAAAAAACCCTCATTCTTTCTCTTGTTCTCTGTTATCCTTCCCCCCTCCAGTCTCAAGGACTCTCTCGCCTCCCCTCTCCTCCTTGAAAAAGAGACGATCGAGCTAGCTATGTTTCCGTCCGACTGTCAAGCGAATATTATATAATATTATATAATAATATATAATGTCAAGCAAGCATAAAAACTTTTTTTGCAAGAATGGAGACATTTTATTTAATATTGCCGTTTCCATTCAGCTTATCGAATTTGATACCTCATAATAAAAAATAAAGGTAACACTTTACAATAAGGGTACATTAATTAAGACACACATTACTTAACTGTTAATTAAGGGTTAGTTAATGCTTATTAAGCATTAACTAACCCTTAATGTGACTGGTAATCATTTACTAATGGTGTTCATGTTAACTAAGGTATTAATTTATACATTATTTAATAGTCATCTTTATAAACTATTAAATGTATAAATTAATATCTTAGTTAACATGAACACCATTAGTAAATTACACATTAGTTAACTGTTAATTAAGGGTTATTTAATGCTTATTAAGCATTAAATAACCCTTAATTAATGTACCCTTATTGCAAAGTGTTACCTAAAAAAAAGGGGGAAAAAACTTTCATTAGATAACCCAGCTAATGAGACTGCTTGATAAAATAAAGGATAAATAAAAAAAAATAAAAAAATCTATCTTCATATATCCCGTCCCTGTTTTTCTTCTTTTCCTCCTTTTCACCCTCTCCCTTACTTGATATGTCTGACTCCATCTCCCCCTCCCTCTTCTTTTTTTCCATCCTCTCATTTTTCTTCTTCTTCTCAGCCTCTCTCTCTCTCTCTCGCGCTCTCTCTCTCTCTCTCTGTCTTCCACTGCCAGGTTTAGTGGGTCTCGGTTCAGGGTTCATGACTGACATTACTGACCTGAATATGTGGCCTAGTTTGGTGGGGAGGCAGCCCTACAGCCCTTGCATGGTGCCACTTCCAACCGGATTAATTTTGTCAATACTTTACTGGAGACCCTAAAAAGGCAACTGCCAGTGCATGGCACATAAAGAAAACCGGTTATTTTCTTCTTCATGCGCTTGCTGGGTAGCAGCCATATAGCAGTGGGAGGTTTGGATCACTCATAATACCACCAGAGCAAGTTCACATGGACTCCATCCCAGTCCCCCCTTTAATTCACTTAATTATTTTCATTTTTTGTTTTGGGATTTCTTAGCTTCGCTTCCAAGTTGCAGCGCCCACGGCAATGCTGTTTCTTAACTTCAAGGCATGTGGAAAATTGCTGAGAGGTTTATTTTTAGTCACAACATCTGCACTGAATTTCAGTAGGTTTCACAGCTGTTCTTGGTAAAAGTCGGCTAAAAACAGCTGCTCTTTTGTAACTGCAGACTGGCTCCGTGCGCTAAATTGGCACTGCGACGCAATTTGTGAACGCAGGGGTGATACAAGGTTGGTTTTCAGTCATTCGTTTCATTTTGTTTTCTTTTAAATTTTGGAAAACGCATTCTTCAAAAACCACAGTCCTGTAAAAGCCCTCAAAAAAAAAAACAAATGCTCAATCATAAGCGATTTGTATGCGTTTTGGAGTGGAGGAATTCGGGGAAAACTCAACTGCTGTGAACACAGCAACGCAAAGTTCGCTTCGTCTTTGGGAGTTGGCTCCTTTGAATCTGTCGGATGACAAAGAGCAAAACATTGGAATAATTTGGCTCGTGCAATTCTAGTTCTCTGCGGGTGCGGCGTGGCGGCATTTGCATGCCACAGACTCACAGAAGGCATCATGCTGCCCCGGCTGCGGAGAGATAAAACAACTCCATTATGGAGGCAAATCACCATAATTCAGGAGTCGGTCAAAATAAACACATTATTCGCAAATTGCTATTCGGGACACAGAGGTCGCAGGTGTTGAGAACTGATCCATCCAAATCTCCCCAGCTAAGGTTGACATCGGAGTAAAAACTACAAAAACAGCTATTAACTTTTGCAGTTTTGATGTTTTGATACATGAGATCACCCATTCATCCATGCCATTGACTTGACCTTTCGTAACCAGCTTCTTGTTTATTTTGGATGTGTGGTTTTTATTGCATGGGCGCCTCTCCCTGCCGTGGCGAAACGGGGGGAAAAAACAGAACGACTCTCTCGTGGATGTGTTGCTCTCACATCCAGGCCTGGTCGTCTCTGGTCAGAACCCACGGCCGATTGAGAAAAACACTCCTTGTTCTTGTACGTTAGACCAGGGAGGCTGGCCTGTCGTGTGTCTTTAAATGTCTTGGACTCTGTCGTCATCCCCCCCCCCCCCCTACCACCCCCCTCCCCCAAACCCCCCCGACACCCTCCATCTGTGTGACCTCCCCGCCCATGCTTGCCATGAACCACGCCATTTTTGCCGTGCTACTAACATGCTATGACTTCTTTTTTGCGTTGATCCTCTTAAACTTAGATTTCCTTTTTTTTTTTTTTATTCCTCAATTCAGTCTCTAATAACCTTTTCAGACTTATGTTTCTGTATTTCTGACCTATTTTTCTATCTCTCTCTCTCTCTCTCCCTCTCCTTTTCCCTATTTCTCTCCCACTTCCCTTCTCTCCGTGTCCTCTTCCTGTCTCCATGTGTGATCTCCTTGGGCAACCTATGGACCATGACATTGCCATACACACAAATTTCTTTCTCTTGTTTGTGCTTTTATTTTTGTTGGTTTTTTTGTCCTTGTCACACTTTTTTGCTATGAATATCACTTTAAAAAAAAATCTTTTTGTGCATATATATTTGTGTTTTTTGTGGTGTGTCCGTGACCTCAGCTACCCTCGGTTGCCGATGTGTGACGTACAGTCTGGCAGCTCTTTTGCTGTCCATGCTGACTGTGTTCTGGCTCTCATAAACTGGTTAATCGTTCAAGGAGAAAGAGGATAGTCTGATCCTTTGAAAAATCTCGGGCCAGACTCCTTTGCTTTCTATGCCTTTTTGACCCTTGTGCAGCCACACACAAGAAAAAAAAAAAAAAAAAAAAAAAGACGACGAAGAGTCAAGACATCGGTTTCATGACGTTATGACAGGGTGCTCCGTACTTGCATCATTCTCAATTTTTGGGGGATTTTAATTCTGTTTATATTTTGTTTTCATCTGTTTTCATGTTGTATATGAATAGATTCAGAAAGGGTTTTTTTTTTTTTTCGGTAGGTTTTGACAATGTTACACAACGGACTTGAGTACTATATTGGGACATAATGTAGGGAAGGCTTTGCCACTTTATTTTAGATATGGTTAGTAACACATTCATAATGCCTTAATACGATCTTCAGAGGGGCGGTGAATAGAATTATTACCATACACTGTCTAATTATGTGTCCACAACGTCTAAACCAGAAATTGTAGAGGAATTTTATTTAGCAATTTATTGCCTAATAAACAGACACATTATTCCTCTGTTATGTTACAGATGACATAAAAGCATGAACACTGCATGAACGCTGACATGAGGCATGATCCAGTATTCATGAAAATGCTATGCAGCTGCTTTGAAGCTCCTAGGCATTATGAATGTGTTAACCAGGTTAGAAGTAAAGTGTTAGCAAAGATGCTGTGCCTAATTTCTGTTTTTGGATACAAGCTTGAAATGTTAGGGATCCTGCTGTACAAAATGAGAGGAATGCAGAGGAATTTAATATCGGTTATAATCATTTGTTTTTTTTTCTTTACTTTCTCTTGTCGTCAATTAAAAAAGCTCATTTTCAAAAGGGATTGTCAGGAGAGGGTAAGAAGGTTGTGCAGAGAAACCAATCGTGTTTTGTGACAAAGTGTACATAATCTTTTCAAAAAGATCTTCAAAGGAATCCAAGAAATCAGCTGTTTGATGGTTTATGTTCTCTTTTTACCTGAAAACAGAAAAAAAGAAATG